>NW_027278696.1:0-146227 GCF_030028105.1 Mobula birostris | reverse complement strand
GGTAATGTACATTTCAATTTTACTCAAAAGTACTGACTGCAAAGCTCATGGAAACACCTTTGGTTTACTTCTCACATGATTCTGAGTTGTTTGAAAGTTGTTTCATGCTTCTGCTCCTCAAGACAAAAAAGCTGTTTTCTCAGAGCATACAATGCTCTGACATTACAGCAGTATACATTTGAATTTTACTCAAATCTACTGAATGCAAACCTGATGGAAACACATTGGGTTTACTTCCCACATGATTCTGAGTAGCTTGATAGTAGTTTCATGCTTCTGCTCATCAAGACAAAAAAGTTCTTTTCTCAGTCCACACAATGCATTGGCAAAAGAATGAGTATACATTTCTATTATACTCAAAAATACTGACTTCATACTGAATGGAAACAGCTTAGATGAAGTTCCCACATGATTCTGACTTGTTTGGAAGTAGTTTCATGTTTCTGCTCATTGAGAGAAAAAAGTTGTCATGTCAGTGCACACAATGCTCTGACTTCAAAGTAATGTACATTTCAATTTTACTCTAAACTACTGACTGGAAAGGTAATGGAAACAGCTTTGGTTTACTTCTCACATGATTCTGAGTTGTTTGAAAGTTGTTTCATGCTTCTGCTCCTCAACACAAAAAAGCTGTTTTCTCAGAGCATACAATGCTCTGACATTACAGCAGTATACATTTGAATTTTACTCAAATCTACTGAATGGAAACCTGATGGAAACACATTGGGTTTACTTCACACATGATTCTGAGTAGTTTGAAAGTAGTTTCATGCCTCTGCTCATCAAGACAAAAAAGTTCTTTTCTCAGTCCACACAATGCTTTGACAAAAGAATGAGTATACATTTCTATTATACTCAAAAATACTGACGGCATACTCAAAGGAAACAGCTTAGATGAAGTTCCCACATGATTCTGACTTGTTTGGAAGTAGTTTCATGCTTCTGCTCATTGAGAGAAAAAAGTTGTCATGTCAGTGCACACAATGCTCTGACTTCAAAGTAATGTACATTTGAATTTTACTCAAAACTACTGACTGGAAAGGTAATGGAAACACCTTTGGTTAACTTCTCACATGATTCTGAGTTGTTTGAAAGTTGTTTCATGCTTCTGCTCCTCAAGACAAAAAAGCTGTTTTCTCAGAGCATACAATGCTCTGTCATTACAGCAGTATACATTTGAATTTTACTCAAATCTACTGAATGCAAACCTGATGGAAACACATTGGGTTTACTTCCCACATGATTCTGAGTAGCTTGTTAGTAGTTTCATGCTTCTGCTCGTCAAGACAAAAAAGATATTTTCTCAGTCCACACAATGCTTTGGCAAAAGAATGAGTATACATTTCTATTATACTCAAAAATACTGACTGCATACTGAATGGAAACAGCTTAGATGAAGTTCCCACATGATTCTGACTTGTTTGGAAGTAGTTTCATGCTTCTGCTCATTAAGAGAAAAAAGTTGTCATCTCAGTGCACACAATGCTCTGACTTCAAAGTAATGTACATTAAATTTTACTCAAAACTACTGACTGGAAAGGTAATGGAAACACCTTTGGTTTACTTCTCACATGATTCTGAGTTGTTTGAAAGTTGTTTTATGCTTCTGCTCCTCAAGACAAAAAAGCTGTTTTCTCATAGCATACAATGCTCTGACATTACAGCAGTATACATTTGAAATTTACTCAAATCTACTGAATGCAAACCTGATGGAAACACATTGGTTTACTTCCCACATGATTCTGAGTAGTTTGAAAGTAGTTTCATGCCTCTGCTCATCAAGACAAAAAAGTTCTTTTCTCAGTCCACACAATGCTTTGACAAAAGAATGAGTATACATTTCTATTATTCTCAAAAATACTGACTGCATACTGAATGGAAACAGCTTAGATGAAGTTCCCACATGATTCTGTCTTGTTTGGAAGTAGTTTCATGCTTCTGCTCTTTAAGAGAAAAAAGTTGTCATCTCAGTGCAGACACTGCTCTAACTTGAAAGTAATGTACATTTCAATTTTACTCAAAAGTACTGACTGCAAAGCTGATCGAAACACCTTTGGTTTACTTCACACATGATTCTGAGTTGTTTGAAAGTTGTTTCATGCTTCTACTCCTCAAGACAAAAAAGCTGTTTTCTCAGAGCATACAATGCTCTGACATTACAGCAGTATACATTTGAATTTTACTCATATCTACTGAATGCAAACCTGATGGAATCACATTGGGTTTACTTCCCTCATGATTCTGAGTAGCTTGAAAGTAGTTTCATGCCTCTGCTCATCAAGACAAAAAAGTTCTTTTCTCAGTGCACACAGTGCCTAGACCAAAGAATGATTATACATTTCTATTATACTCAAAAATACTGACTGCATACTGAATGGAAACAGCTTTGATGAAGTTTCCTCATGATTCTGACTTGTTTGGAAGTAGTTTCATGCTTCTGCTCATTAAGAGAAAAAAGTTGTCATCTCAGTGCACACAATGCTCTATCTTCAAGGTAATGTACATTTCAATTTTACTCAAAAGTACTGACTGCAAAGCTCATGGAAACACCTTTGGTTTACTTCTCACATGATTCTGAGTTGTTTGAAAGTTGTTTCATGCTTCTGCTCCTCAAGACAAAAAAGCTGTTTTCTCAGAGCATACAATGCTCTGACATTACAGCAGTATACATTTGAATTTTACTCAAATCTACTGAATGCAAACCTGATGGAAACACATTGGGTTTACTTCCCACATGATTCTGAGTAGCTTGATAGTAGTTTCATGCTTCTGCTCATCAAGACAAAAAAGTTCTTTTCTCAGTCCACACAATGCTTTGGCAAAAGAATGAGTATACATTTCTATTATACTCAAAAATACTGACTGCATACTGAATGGAAACAGCTTAGATGAAGTTCCCACATGATTCTGACTTGTTTGGAAGTAGTTTCATGCTTCTGCTCATTAAGAGAAAAAAGTTGTCATCTCAGTGCACACAATGCTCTGACTTCAAAGTAATGTGCATTTCAATTTTACTCATAACTACTGACTGGAAAGGTAATGGAAACACCTTTGGTTTACTTCTCACATGATTCTGAGTTGTTTGAAAGTTGTTTCATGCTTCTACTCCTCAAGACAAAAAAGCTGTTTTCTCAGAGCATACAATGTTCTGACATTACAGCAGTATACAATTGAATTTTACTCATATCTACTGAATGCAAACCTGATGGAATCACATTGGGTTTACTTCCCTCATGATTCTGAGTAGCTTGAAAGTAGTTTCATGCCTCTGCTCATCAAGACAAAAAAGTTCTTTTCTCAGTGCACACAGCGCCTAGACCAAAGAATGATTATACATTTCTATTATACTCAAAAATACTGACTGCATACTGAATGGAAACAGCTTTGATGAAGTTTCCTCATGATTCTGACTTGTTTGGAAGTAGTTTCATGCTTCTGCTCATTAAGAGAAAAAAGTTGTCATCTCAGTGCACACAATGCTCTACCTTCAAGGTAATGTACATTTCAATTTTCCTCAAAAGTACTGACTGCAAAGCTCATGGAAACACCTTTGGTTTACTTCTCACATGATTCTGAGTTGTTTGAAAGTTGTTTCATGCTTCTGCTCCTCAAGACAAAAAAGCTGTTTTCTCAGAGCATACAATGCTCTGACATAACAGCAGTATACATTTGAATTTTACTCAAATCTACTGAATGCAAACCTGATGGAAACACATTGGGTTTACTTCCCACATGATTCTGAGTAGCTTGATAGTAGTTTCATGCTTCTGCTCATCAAGACAAAAAAGTTACTTTCTCAGTCCACACAATGCTTTGGCAAAAGAATGAGTATACAGTTCTATTATACTCAAAAATACTGACTGCATGCTGAATGGAAACAGCTTAGATGAAGTGCCCACATGATTCTGACTTGTTTGGAAGTAGTTTCATGCTTCTGTTCATTAAGAGGAAAAAGTTGTCATCTCAGTGCACACACTGCTCTAACTTGAAAGTAATGTACATTTCAATTTTACTCAAAACTACTGACTGGAAAGGTAATGGAAACACCTTTGGTTTACTTCTCACATGATTCTGAGTTGTTTGAAAGTTGTTTTATGCTTCTGCTCCTCAAGACAAAAAAGCTGTTTTCTCATAGCATACAATGCTCTGACATTACAGCAGTATACATTTGAAATTTACTCAAATCTACTGAATGCAAACCTGATGGAAACACATTGGGTTTACTTCCCGCATGATTCTGAGTAGTTTGAAAGTAGTTTCATGCCTCTGCTCATCAAGACAAAAAAGTTCTTTTCTCAGTCCACACAATGCTTTGACAAAAGAATGAGTATACATTTCTATTATTCTCAAAAATACTGACTGCATACTGAATGGAAACAGCTTAGATGAAGTTCCCACATGATTCTGTCTTGTTTGGAAGTAGTTTCATGCTTCTGCTCTTTAAGAGAAAAAAGTTGTCATCTCAGTGCAGACACTGCTCTAACTTGAAAGTAATGTACATTTCAATTTTACTCAAAAGTACTGACTGCAAAGCTGATCGAAACACCTTTGGTTTACTTCACACATGATTCTGAGTTGTTTGAAAGTTGTTTCATGCTTCTACTCCTCAAGACAAAAAAGCTGTTTTCTCAGAGCATACAATGCTCTGACATTACAGCAGTATACATTTGAATTTTACTCATATCTACTGAATGCAAACCTGATGGAATCACATTGGGTTTACTTCCCTCATGATTCTGAGTAGCTTGAAAGTAGTTTCATGCCTCTGCTCATCAAGACAAAAAAGTTCTTTTCTCAGTGCACACAGCGCCTAGACCAAAGAATGATTATACATTCCTATTATACTCAAAAATACTGACTGCATACTGAATGGAAACAGCTTTGATGAAGTTTCCTCATGATTCTGACTTGTTTGGAAGTAGTTTCATGCTTCTGCTCATTAAGGGAAAAAAGTTGTCATCTCAGTGCACACAATGCTCTGACTTCAAAGTAATGTGCATTTCAATTTTACTCATAACTACTGACTGGAAAGGTAATGGAAACACCTTTGGTTTACTTCTCACATGATTCTGAGTTGTTTGAAAGTTGTTTCATGCTTCTGCTCCTCAAGACAAAAAAGCTGTTTTCTCAGAGCATACAATGCTCTGACATTACAGCAGTATACATTTGAATTTTACTCAAATCTACTGAATGCAAACCTGATGGAAACACATTGGGTTTACTTCACACATGATTGTGAGTAGTTTGAAAGTAGTTTCATGCCTCTGCTCATCAAGACAAAAAAGTTCTTTTCTCAGTCCAGACAATGCTTTGACAAAAGAATGAGTATACATTTCTATTATACTCAAAAATACTGACTGCATACTCAATGGAAACAGCTTAGATGAAGTTCCCACATGATTCTGACTTGTTTGGAAGTAGTTTCATGCTTCTGCTCATTGAGAGAAAAAAGTTGTCATCTCAGTGCACACAATGCTCTGACTTCAAAGTAATGTACATTAAAATTTTACTCAAAAGTACTGACTGCAAAGCTCATGGAAACACCTTTGGTTTACTTCTCACATGATTCTGAGTTGTTTGAAAGTTGTTTTATGCTTCTGCTCCTCAAGACAAAAAAGCTGTTTTCTCAGAGCATACAATGCTCTGACATTACAGCAGTATACATTTGAATTTTACTCAAATCTACTGAATGCAAACCTGATGGAAACACATTGGGTTTACTTCCCACATGATTCTGAGTAGCTTGATAGTAGTTTCATGCTTCTGCTCATCAAGACAAAAAAGTTATTTTCTCAGTCCACACAATGCTTTGGCAAAAGAATGAGTATACATTTCTATTATACTCAAAAATACTGACTGCATACTGAATGGAAACAGCTTAGATGAAGTTCCCACATGATTCTGACTTGTTTGGAAGTAGTTTCATGCTTCTGCTCATTAAGAGAAAAAAGTTGTCATCTCAGTGCACACAATGCTCTGACTTCAAAGTAATGTGCATTTCAATTTTACTCATAACTACTGACTGGAAAGGTAATGGAAACACTTTTGGTTTACTTTTCACATGATTCTGAGTTGTTTGAAAGTTGTTTCATGCTTCTGCTCCTCAAGACAAAAAAGCTGTTTTCTCAGAGCATACAATGCTCTGACATTACAGCAGTATACATTTGAATTTTACTCAAATCTACTGAATGCAAACCTGATGGAAACACATTGGGTTTACTTCACACATGATTGTGAGTAGTTTGAAAGTAGTTTCATGCCTCTGCTCATCAAGACAAAAAAGTTCTTTTCTCAGTCCACACAATGCTTTGACAAAAGAATGAGTATACATTTCTATTATACTCAAAAATACTGACTGCATACTCAATGGAAACAGCTTAGATGAAGTTCCCACATGATTCTGACTTGTTTGGAAGTAGTTTCATGCTTCTGCTCATTGAGAGAAAAAAGTTGTCATGTCAGTGCACACAATGCTCTGACTTCAAAGTAATGTTCATTTCAATTTTACTCAAAACTACTGACTGGAAAGGTAATGGAAACACCTTTGGTTTACTTCTCACATGATTCTGAGTTGTTTGAAAGTTGTTTCATGCTTCTGCTCCTCAAGACAAAAAAACTGTTTTCTCAGAGCATACAATGCTCTGACATTACAGCAGTGTACATTTGAATTTTACTCAAATCCACTGAATGCAAACCTGATGGAAACACATTGGGTTTACTTCACACATGATTCTGAGTAGTTTGAAAGTAGTTTCATGCTTCTGCTCATCAAGACAAAAAAGTTCTTTTCTCAGTCCACACAATGCTTTGACAAAAGAATGAGTATACATTTCTATTATACTCAAAAATACTGACTGCATACTGAATGGAAACAGCTTAGATGAAGTTCCCACATGTTTCTGACTTGTTTGGAAGTAGTTTCATGCTTCTGCGCATTAAGAGAAAAAAGTTGTCATCTCAGTGCACACAATCGTCTGACTTCAAAGTAATCTGCATTTCAATTTTACTCATAACTTCTGACTGGAAAGGTAATGGAAACACCTTTGGTTTACTTCTCACATGATTCTGAGTTGTTTGAAAGTTGTTTCATGCTTCTGCTCCTCAAGACAAAAAAGCTGCTTTCTCAGAGCATACAATGCTCTGACATTACACCAGTATACATTTGAATTTTACTCAAATCTACTGACTGCAAACCTGATGGAAACACATTGGGTTTATTTCCCACATGATTCTGAGTAGCTTGAAAGTAGTTTCATGCTTCTGCTCATCAAGACAAAAAAGTTCTTTTCTCAGTCCACACAATGCTTTGACAAAAGAATGAGTATACATTTCTATTATTCTCAAAAATACTGACTGCATACTGAATGGAAACAGCTTAGATGAAGTTCCCACATGATTCTGTCTTGTTTGGAAGTAGTTTCATGCTTCTGCTCTTTAAGAGAAAAAAGTTGTCATCTCAGTGCAGACACTGCTCTAACTTGAAAGTAATGTACATTTCAATTTTACTCAAAAGTACTGACTGCAAAGCTGATCGAAACACCTTTGGTTTACTTCACACATGATTCTGAGTTGTTTGAAAGTTGTTTCATGCTTCTACTCCTCAAGACAAAAAAGCTGTTTTCTCAGAGCATACAATGCTCTGACATTACAGCAGTATACATTTGAATTTTACTCATATCTACTGAATGCAAACCTGATGGAATCACATTGGGTTTACTTCCCTCATGATTCTGAGTAGCTTGAAAGTAGTTTCATGCCTCTGCTCATCAAGACAAAAAAGTTCTTTTCTCAGTGCACACAGCGCCTAGACCAAAGAATGATTATACATTTCTATTATACTCAAAAATACTGACTGCATACTGAATGGAAACAGCTTTGATGAAGTTTCCTCATGATTCTGACTTGTTTGGAAGTAGTTTCATGCTTCTGCTCATTAAGAGAAAAAAGTTGTCATCTCAGTGCACACAATGCTCTATCTTCAAGGTAATGTACATTTCAATTTTACTCAAAAGTACTGACTGCAAAGCTCATGGAAACACCTTTGCTTTACTTCTCACATGATTCTGAGTTGTTTGAAAGTTGTTTCATGCTTCTGCTCCTCAAGACAAAAAAGCTGTTTTCTCAGAGCATACAATGCTCTGACATTACAGCAGTATACATTTGAATTTTACTCAAATCTACTGAATGCAAACCTGATGGAAACACATTGGGTTTACTTCCCACATGATTCTGAGTAGTTTGAAAGTAGTTTCATGCCTCTGCTCATCAAGACAAAAAAGTTCTTTTCTCAGTCCACACAATGCTTTGACAAAAGAATGAGTATACATTTCTATTATTCTCAAAAATACTGACTGCATACTGAATGGAAACAGCTTAGATGAAGTTCCCACATGATTCTGTCTTGTTTGGAAGTAGTTTCATGCTTCTGCTCATTAAGAGAAAAAAGTTGTCATCTCAGTGCAGACACTGCTCTAACTTGAAACTAATGTACATTTCAATTTTACTCAAAAGTACTGACTGCAAAGCTGATCGAAACACCTTTGGTTTACTTCACACATGATTCTGAGTTGTTTGAAAGTTGTTTCATGCTTCTACTCCTCAAGACAAAAAAGCTGTTTTCTCAGAGCATACAATGTTCTGACATTACAGCAGTATACAATTGAATTTTACTCATATCTACTGAATGCAAACCTGATGGAATCACATTGGGTTTACTTCCCTCATGATTCTGAGTAGCTTGAAAGTAGTTTCATGCCTCTGCTCATCAAGACAAAAAAGTTCTTTTCTCAGTGCACACAGCGCCTAGACCAAAGAATGATTATACATTTCTATTATACTCAAAAATACTGACTGCATACTGAATGGAAACAGCTTTGATGAAGTTTCCTCATGATTCTGACTTGTTTGGAAGTAGTTTCATGCTTCTGCTCATTAAGAGAAAAAAGTTGTCATCTCAGTGCACACAATGCTCTACCTTCAAGGTAATGTACATTTCAATTTTACTCAAAAGTACTGACTGCAAAGCTCATGGAAACACCTTTGATTTACTTCTCACATGATTCTGAGTTGTTTGAAAGTTGTTTCATGCTTCTGCTCCTCAAGACAAAAAAGCTGTTTTCTCAGAGCATACAATGCTCTGACATAACAGCAGTATACATTTGAATTTTACTCAAATCTACTGAATGCAAACCTGATGGAAACACATTGGGTTTACTTCCCACATGATTCTGAGTAGCTTGATAGTAGTTTCATGCTTCTGCTCATCAAGACAAAAAAGTTATTTTCTCAGTCCACACAATGCTTTGGCAAAAGAATGAGTATACATTTCTATTATACTCAAAAATACTGACTGCATACTCAATGGAAACAGCTTAGATGAAGTTCCCACATGATTCTGACTTGTTTGGAAGTAGTTTCATGCTTCTGCTCATTAAGAGAAAAAAGTTGTCATCTCAGTGCACACAATGCTCTGACTTCAAAGTAATGTGCATTTCAATTTTACTCATAACTACTGACTGGAAAGGTAATGGAAACACCTTTGGTTTACTTCTCACATGATTCTGAGTTGTTTGAAAGTTGTTTCATGCTTCTGCTCCTCAAGACAAAAAAGCTGTTTTCTCAGAGCATACAATGCTCTGACATTACAGCAGTATACATTTGAATTTTACTCAAATCTACTGAATGCAAACCTGATGGAAACACATTGGGTTTACTTCACACATGATTGTGAGTAGTTTGAAAGTAGTTTCATGCCTCTGCTCATCAAGACAAAAAAGTTCTTTTCTCAGTCCAGACAATGCTTTGACAAAAGAATGAGTATACATTTCTATTATACTCAAAAATACTGACTGCATACTCAATGGAAACAGCTTAGATGAAGTTCCCACATGATTCTGACTTGTTTGGAAGTAGTTTCATGCTTCTGCTCATTGAGAGAAAAAAGTTGTCATGTCAGTGCACACAATGCTCTGACTTCAAAGTAATGTACATTTCAATTTTACTCAAAACTACTGACTGGAAAGGTAATGGAAACACCTTTGGTTTACTTCTCACATGATTCTGAGTTGTTTGAAAGTTGTTTCATGCTTCTGCTCCTCAAGACAAAAAAGCTGTTTTCTCAGAGCATACAATGCTCTGACATTACAGCAGTATACATTTGAATTTTACTCAAATCTACTGAATGCAAACCTGATGGAAACACATTGGGTTTACTTCCCACATGATTCTGAGTAGCTTGATAGTAGTTTCATGCCTCTGCTCATCAAGACAAAAAAGTTCTTTTCTCAGTCCACACAATGCTTTGACAAAAGAATGAGTATACATTTCTATTATTCTCAAAAATACTGACTGCATACTGAATGGAAACAGCTTAGATGAAGTTCCCACATGATTCTGTCTTGTTTGGAAGTAGTTTCATGCTTCTGCTCTTTAAGAGAAAAAAGTTGTCATCTCAGTGCAGACACTGCTCTAACTTGAAAGTAATGTACATTTCAATTTTACTCAAAAGTACTGACTGCAAAGCTGATCAAAACACCTTTGGTTTACTTCACACATGATTCTGAGTTGTTTGAAAGTTGTTTCATGCTTCTACTCCTCAAGACAAAAAAGCTGTTTTCTCAGAGCATACAATGCTCTGACATTACAGCAGTATACATTTGAATTTTACTCATATCTACTGAATGCAAACCTGATGGAATCACATTGGGTTTACTTCCCTCATGATTCTGAGTAGCTTGAAAGTAGTTTCATGCCTCTGCTCATCAAGACAAAAAAGTTCCTTTCTCAGTGCACACAGCGCCTAGACCAAAGAATGATTATACATTTCTATTATACTCAAAAATACTGACTGCATACTGAATGGAAACAGCTTTGATGAAGTTTCCTCATGATTCTGACTTGTTTGGAAGTAGTTTCATGCTTCTGCTCATTAAGAGAAAAAAGTTGTCATCTCAGTGCACACAATGCTCTATCTTCAAGGTAATGTACATTTCAATTTTACTCAAAAGTACTGACTGCAAAGCTCAAGGAAACACCTTTGGTTTACTTCTCACATGATTCTGAGTTGTTTGAAAGTTGTTTCATGCTTCTGCTCCTCAAGACAAAAAAGCTGTTTTCTCAGAGCATACAATGCTCTGACATTACAGCAGTATACATTTGAATTTTACTCAAATCTACTGAATGCAAACCTGATGGAAACACATTGGGTTTACTTCACACATGATTGTGAGTAGCTTGATAGTAGTTTCATGCTTCTGCTCATCAAGACAAAAAAGTTCTTTTCTCAGTCCACACAATGCTTTGGCAAAAGAATGAGTATACATTTCTATTATACTCAAAAATACTGACTGCATACTGAATGGAAACAGCTTAGATGAAGTTCCCACATGATTCTGACTTGTTTGGAAGTAGTTTCATGCTTCTGCTCATTAAGAGAAAAAAGTTGTCATCTCAGTGCACACAATGCTCTGACTTCAAAGTAATGTGCATTTCAATTTTACTCATAACTACTGACTGGAAAGGTAATGGAAACACCTTTGGTTTACTTCTCACATGATTCTGAGTTGTTTGAAAGTTGTTTCATGCTTCTGCTCCTCAAGACAAAAAAGCTGTTTTCTCAGAGCATACAATGCTCTGACATTACAGCAGTATACATTTGAATTTTACTCAAATCTACTGAATGCAAACCTGATGGAAACACATTGGGTTTACTTCACACATGATTGTGAGTAGTTTGAAAGTAGTTTCATGCCTCTGCTCATCAAGACAAAAAAGTTCTTTTCTCAGTCCAGACAATGCTTTGACAAAAGAATGAGTATACATTTCTATTATACTCAAAAATACTGACTGCATACTCAATGGAAACAGCTTAGATGAAGTTCCCACATGATTCTGACTTGTTTGGAAGTAGTTTCATGCTTCTGCTCATTGAGAGAAAAAAGTTGTCATCTCAGTGCACACAATGCTCTGACTTCAAAGTAATGTACATTAAAATTTTACTCAAAACTACTGACTGGAAAGGTAATGGAAACACCTTTGGTTTACTTCTCACATGATTCTGAGTTGTTTGAAAGTTGTTTTATGCTTCTGCTCCTCAAGACAAAAAAGCTGTTTTCTCATAGCATACAATGCTCTGACATTACAGCAGTATACATTTGAAATTTACTCAAATCTACTGAATGCAAACCTGATGGAAACACATTGGGTTTACTTCCCACATGATTCTGAGTAGTTTGAAAGTAGTTTCATGCCTCTGCTCATCAAGACAAAAAAGTTCTTTTCTCAGTCCACACAATGCTTTGACAAAAGAATGAGTATACATTTCTATTATTCTCAAAAATACTGACTGCATACTGAATGGAAACAGCTTAGATGAAGTTCCCACATGATTCTGTCTTGTTTGGAAGTAGTTTCATGCTTCTGCTCTTTAAGAGAAAAAAGTTGTCATCTCAGTGCAGACACTGCTCTAACTTGAAAGTAATGTACATTTCAATTTTACTCAAAAGTACTGACTGCAAAGCTCATCGAAACACCTTTGGTTTACTTCACACATGATTCTGAGTTGTTTGAAAGTTGTTTCATGCTTCTACTCCTCAAGACAAAAAAGCTGTTGTCTCAGAGCATACAATGCTCTGACATTACAGCAGTATACATTTGAATTTTACTCATATCTACTGAATGCAAACCTGATGGAATCACATTGGGGTTACTTCCCTCATGATTCTGAGTAGCTTGAAAGTAGTTTCATGCCTCTGCTCATCAAGACAAAAAAGTTCTTTTCTCAGTGCACACAGCGCCTAGACCAAAGAATGATTATACATTTCTATTATACTCAAAAATACTGACTGCATACTGAATGGAAACAGCTTTGATGAAGTTTCCTCATGATTCTGACTTGTTTGGAAGTAGTTTCATGCTTCTGCTCATTAAGAGAAAAAAGTTGTCATCTCAGTGCACACAATGCTCTATCTTCAAGGTAATGTACATTTCAATTTTACTCATAACTACTGACTGGAAAGGTAATGGAAACACCTTTGGTTTACTTCTCACATGATTCTGAGTTGTTTGAAAGTTGTTTCATGCTTCTGCTCCTCAAGACAAAAAAGCTGTTTTCTCAGAGCATACAATGCTCTGACATTACAGCAGTATACATTTGAATTTTACTCAAATCTACTGAATGCAAACCTGATGGAAACACATTGGGTTTACTTCACACATGATTGTGAGTAGTTTGAAAGTAGTTTCATGCCTCTGCTCATCAAGACAAAAAAGTTCTTTTCTCAGTCCAGACAATGCTTTGACAAAAGAATGAGTATACATTTCTATTATACTCAAAAATACTGACTGCATACTCAATGGAAACAGCTTAGATGAAGTTCCCACATGATTCTGACTTGTTTGGAAGTAGTTTCATGCTTCTGCTCATTGAGAGAAAAAAGTTGTCATCTCAGTGCACACAATGCTCTGACTTCAAAGTAATGTACATTAAAATTTTACTCAAAACTACTGACTGGAAAGGTAATGGAAACACCTTTGGTTTACTTCTCACATGATTCTGAGTTGTTTGAAAGTTGTTTTATGCTTCTGCTCCTCAAGACAAAAAAGCTGTTTTCTCATAGCATACAATGCTCTGACATTACAGCAGTATACATTTGAAATTTACTCAAATCTACTGAATGCAAACCTGATGGAAACACATTGGGTTTACTTCCCACATGATTCTGAGTAGTTTGAAAGTAGTTTCATGCCTCTGCTCATCAAGACAAAAAAGTTCTTTTCTCAGTCCACACAATGCTTTGACAAAAGAATGAGTATACATTTCTATTATTCTCAAAAATACTGACTGCATACTGAATGGAAACAGCTTAGATGAAGTTCCCACATGATTCTGTCTTGTTTGGAAGTAGTTTCATGCTTCTGCTCTTTAAGAGAAAAAAGTTGTCATCTCAGTGCAGACACTGCTCTAACTTGAAAGTAATGTACATTTCAATTTTACTCAAAAGTACTGACTGCAAAGCTCATCGAAACACCTTTGGTTTACTTCAGACATGATTCTGAGTTGTTTGAAAGTTGTTTCATGCTTCTACTCCTCAAGACAAAAAAGCTGTTGTCTCAGAGCATACAATGCTCTGACATTACAGCAGTATACATTTGAATTTTACTCATATCTACTGAATGCAAACCTGATGGAATCACATTGGGGTTACTTCCCTCATGATTCTGAGTAGCTTGAAAGTAGTTTCATGCCTCTGCTCATCAAGACAAAAAAGTTCTTTTCTCAGTGCACACAGCGCCTAGACCAAAGAATGATTATACATTTCTATTATACTCAAAAATACTGACTGCATACTGAATGGAAACAGCTTTGATGAAGTTTCCTCATGATTCTGACTTGTTTGGAAGTAGTTTCATGCTTCTGCTCATTAAGAGAAAAAAGTTGTCATCTCAGTGCACACAATGCTCTATCTTCAAGGTAATGTACATTTCAATTTTACTCATAACTACTGACTGGAAAGGTAATGGAAACACCTTTGGTTAACTTCTCACATGATTCTGAGTTGTTTGAAAGTTGTTTCATGCTTCTGCTCCTCAAGACAAAAAAGCTGTTTTCTCAGAGCATACAATGCTCTGACATTACAGCAGTATACATTTGAATTTTACTCAAATCTACTGAATGCAAACCTGATGGAAACACATTGGGTTTACTTCCCACATGATTCTGAGTAGTTTGAAAGTAGTTTCATGCCTCTGCTCATCAAGACAAAAAAGTTCTTTTCTCAGTCCACACAATGCTTTGACAAAAGAATGAGTATACATTTCTATTATTCTCAAAAATACTGACTGCATACTGAATGGAAACAGCTTAGATGAAGTTCCCACATGATTCTGTCTTGTTTGGAAGTAGTTTCATGCTTCTGCTCATTAAGAGAAAAAAGTTGTCATCTCAGTGCACACAATGCTCTATCTTCAAGGTAATGTACATTTCAATTTTACTCAAAAGTACTGACTGCAAAGCTCATGGAAACACCTTTGGTTTACTTCTCACATGATTCTGAGTTGTTTGAAAGTTGTTTCATGCTTCTGCTCCTCAAGACAAAAAAGCTGTTTTCTCAGAGCATACAATGCTCTGACATTACAGCAGTATACATTTGAATTTTACTCAAATCTACTGAATGCAAACCTGATGGAAACACATTGGGTTTACTTCACACATGATTGTGAGTAGTTTGAAAGTAGTTTCATGCCTCTGCTCATCAAGACAAAAAAGTTCTTTTCTCAGTCCAGACAATGCTTTGACAAAAGAATGAGTATACATTTCTATTATACTCAAAAATACTGACTGTATACTCAATGGAAACAGCTTAGATGAAGTTCCCACATGATTCTGACTTGTTTGGAAGTAGTTTCATGCTTCTGCTCATTGAGAGAAAAAAGTTGTCATGTCAGTGCACACAATGCTCTGACTTCAAAGTAATGTACATTTCAATTTTACTCAAAACTACTGACTGGAAAGGTAATGGAAACACCTTTGGTTTACTTCTCACATGATTCTGAGTTGTTTGAAAGTTGTTTCATGCTTCTGCTCCTCAAGACAAAAAAGCTGTTTTCTCAGAGCATACAATGCTCTGACATTACAGCAGTATACATTTGAATTTTACTCAAATCTACTGAATGCAAACCTGATGGAAACACATTGGGTTTACTTCCCACATGATTCTGAGTAGCTTGATAGTAGTTTCATGCTTCTGCTCATCAAGACAAAAAAGTTATTTTCTCAGTCCACACAATGCTTTGGCAAAAGAATGAGTATACATTTCTATTATACTCAAAAATACTGACTGCATACTGAATGGAAACAGCTTAGATGAAGTTCCCACATGATTCTGACTTGTTTGGAAGTAGTTTCATGCTTCTGCTCATTAAGAGAAAAAAGTTGTCATCTCAGTGCACACAATGGTCTGACTTCAAAGTAATGTGCATTTCAATTTTACTCATAACTACTGACTGGAAAGGTAATGGAAACACCTTTGGTTTACTTTTCACATGATTCTGAGTTGTTTGAAAGTTGTTTCATGCTTCTGCTCCTCAAGACAAAAAAGCTGTTTTCTCAGAGCATACAATGCTCTGACATTACAGCAGTATACATTTGAATTTTACTCAAATCTACTGAATGCAAACCTGATGGAAACACATTGGGTTTACTTCACACATGATTGTGAGTAGTTTGAAAGTAGTTTCATGCCTCTGCTCATCAAGACAAAAAAGTTCTTTTCTCAGTCCACACAATGCTTTGACAAAAGAATGAGTATACATTTCTATTATACTCAAAAATACTGACTGCATACTGAATGGAAACAGCTTAGATGAAGTTCCCACATGTTTCTGACTTGTTTGGAAGTAGTTTCATGCTTCTGCTCATTAAGAGAAAAAAGTTGTCATCTCAGTGCACACAATCGTCTGACTTAAAAGTAATCTGCATTTCAATTTTACTCATAACTTCTGACTGGAAAGGTAATGGAAACACCTTTGGTTTACTTCTCACATGATTCTGAGTTGTTTGAAAGTTGTTTCATGCTTCTGCTCCTCAAGACAAAAAAGCTGCTTTCTCAGAGCATACAATGCTCTGACATTACAGCAGTATACATTTGAATTTTACTCAAATCTACTGAATGCAAACCTGATGGAAACACATTGGGTTTATTTCCCACATGATTCTGAGTAGCTTGAAAGTAGTTTCATGCTTCTGCTCATCAAGACAAAAAAGTTCTTTTCTCAGTCCACACAATACTTTGACAAAAGAATGAGTATACATTTCTATTATACTCAAAAATACTGACTGCATACTGAATGGAAACAGCTTAGATGAAGTTCCCACATGATTCTGACTTGTTTGGAAGTAGTTTCATGCTTCTGTTCATTAAGAGGAAAAAGTTGTCATGTCAGTGCACACAATGCTCTGACTTCAAAGTAATGTACATTTCAATTTTACTCAAAACTACTGACTGGAAAGGTAATGGAAACACCTTTGGTTTACTTCTCACATGATTCTGAGTTGTTTGAAAGTTGTTTCATGCTTCTTCTCCTCAACACAAAAAAGCTGTTTTCTCAGAGCATACAATGCTCTGACATTACACCAGTATACATTTGAATTTTACTCAAATCTACTGACTGCAAACCTGATGGAAACACATTGGGTTTATTTCCCACATGATTCTGAGTAGCTTGAAAGTAGTTTCATGCTTCTGCTCATCAAGACAAAAAAGTTCTTTTCTCAGTCCACGCAACACTTTGACAAAAAATGAGTATACATTTCTATTATACTCAAAAATACTGACTGCATACTGAATGGAAACAGCTTAGATGAAGTTCCCACATGATTCTGACTTGTTTGGAAGTAGTTTCATGCTTCTGCTCATTAAGAGAAAAAAGTTGTCATCTCAGTGCACACAATGCTCTGACTTCAAAGTAATGTACATTAAAATTTTACTCAAAACTACTGACTGGAAAGGTAATGGAAACACCTTTGGTTTACTTCTCACATGATTCTGAGTTGTTTGAAAGTTGTTTTATGCTTCTGCTCCTCAAGACAAAAAAGCTGTTTTCTCATAGCATACAATGCTCTGACATTACAGCAGTATACATTTGAAATTTACTCAAATCTACTGAATGCAAACCTGATGGAAACACATTGGGTTTACTTCCCACATGATTCTGAGTAGTTTGAAAGTAGTTTCATGCCTCTGCTCATCAAGACAAAAAAGTTCTTTTCTCAGTCCACACAATGCTTTGACAAAAGAATGAGTATACATTTCTATTATTCTCAAAAATACTGACTGCATACTGAATGGAAACAGCTTAGATGAAGTTCCCACATGATTCTGTCTTGTTTGGAAGTAGTTTCATGCTTCTGCTCTTTAAGAGAAAAAAGTTGTCATCTCAGTGCAGACACTGCTCTAACTTGAAAGTAATGTACATTTCAATTTTACTCAAAAGTACTGACTGCAAAGCTGATCGAAACACCTTTGGTTTACTTCACACATGATTCTGAGTTGTTTGAAAGTTGTTTCATGCTTCTACTCCTCAAGACAAAAAAGCTGTTTTCTCAGAGCATACAATGCTCTGACATTACAGCAGTATACATTTGAATTTTACTCATATCTACTGAATGCAAACCTGATGGAATCACATTGGGTTTACTTCCCTCATGATTCTGAGTAGCTTGAAAGTAGTTTCATGCCTCTGCTCATCAAGACAAAAAAGTTCTTTTCTCAGTGCACACAGCGCCTAGACCAAAGAATGATTATACATTTCTATTATACTCAAAAATACTGACTGCATACTGAATGGAAACAGCTTTGATGAAGTTTCCTCATGATTCTGACTTGTTTGGAAGTAGTTTCATGCTTCTGCTCATTAAGAGAAAAAAGTTGTCATCTCAGTGCACACAATGCTCTATCTTCAAGGTAATGTACATTTCAATTTTACTCAAAAGTACTGACTGCAAAGCTCATGGAAACACCTTTGGTTTACTTCTCACATGATTCTGAGTTGTTTGAAAGTTGTTTCATGCTTCTGCTCCTCAAGACAAAAAAGCTGTTTTCTCAGAGCATACAATGCTCTGACATTACAGCAGTATACATTTGAATTTTACTCAAATCTACTGAATGCAAACCTGATGGAAACACATTGGGTTTACTTCCCACATGATTCTGAGTAGCTTGATAGTAGTTTCATGCTTCTGCTCATCAAGACAAAAAAGTTCTTTTCTCAGTCCACACAATGCTTTGGCAAAAGAATGAGTATACATTTCTATTATACTCAAAAATACTGACTGCATACTGAATGGAAACAGCTTAGATGAAGTTCCCACATGATTCTGACTTGTTTGGAAGTAGTTTCATGCTTCTGCTCATTAAGAGAAAAAAGTTGTCATCTCAGTGCACACAATGCTCTGACTTCAAAGTAATGTGCATTTCAATTTTACTCATAACTACTGACTGGAAAGGTAATGGAAACACCTTTGGTTTACTTCTCACATGATTCTGAGTTGTTTGAAAGTTGTTTCATGCTTCTGCTCCTCAAGACAAAAAAGCTGTTTTCTCAGAGCATACAATGCTCTGACATTACAGCAGTATACATTTGAATTTTACTCAAATCTACTGAATGCAAACCTGATGGAAACACATTGGGTTTACTTCACACATGATTGTGAGTAGTTTGAAAGTAGTTTCATGCCTCTGCTCATCAAGACAAAAAAGTTCTTTTCTCAGTCCAGATAATGCTTTGACAAAAGAATGAGTATACATTTCTATTATACTCAAAAATACTGACTGCATACTCAATGGAAACAGCTTAGATGAAGTTCCCACATGATTCTGACTTGTTTGGAAGTAGTTTCATGCTTCTGCTCATTGAGAGAAAAAAGTTGTCATCTCAGTGCACACAATGCTCTGACTTCAAAGTAATGTACATTAAAATTTTACTCAAAACTACTGACTGGAAAGGTAATGGAAACACCTTTGGTTTACTTCTCACATGATTCTGAGTTGTTTGAAAGTTGTTTTATGCTTCTGCTCCTCAAGACAAAAAAGCTGTTTTCTCATAGCATACAATGCTCTGACATTACAGCAGTATACATTTGAAATTTACTCAAATCTACTGAATGCAAACCTGATGGAAACACATTGGGTTTACTTCCCACATGATTCTGAGTAGTTTGAAAGTATTTTCATGCCTCTGCTCATCAAGACAAAAAAGTTCTTTTCTCAGTCCACACAATGCTTTGACAAAAGAATGAGTATACATTTCTATTATTCTCAAAAATACTGACTGCATACTGAATGGAAACAGCTTAGATGAAGTTCCCACATGATTCTGTCTTGTTTGGAAGTAGTTTCATGCTTCTGCTCTTTAAGAGAAAAAAGTTGTCATCTCAGTGCAGACACTGCTCTAACTTGAAAGTAATGTACATTTCAATTTTACTCAAAAGTACTGACTGCAAAGCTGATCGAAACACCTTTGGTTTACTTCAGACATGATTCTGAGTTGTTTGAAAGTTGTTTCATGCTTCTACTCCTCAAGACAAAAAAGCTGTTGTCTCAGAGCATACAATGCTCTGACATTACAGCAGTATACATTTGAATTTTACTCATATCTACTGAATGCAAACCTGATGGAATCACATTGGGTTTACTTCCCTCATGATTCTGAGTAGCTTGAAAGTAGTTTCATGCCTCTGCTCATCAAGACAAAAAAGTTCTTTTCTCAGTGCACACAGCGCCTAGACCAAAGAATGATTATACATTTCTATTATACTCAAAAATACTGACTGCATACTGAATGGAAACAGCTTTGATGAAGTTTCCTCATGATTCTGACTTGTTTGGAAGTAGTTTCATGCTTCTGCTCATTAAGAGAAAAAAGTTGTCATCTCAGTGCACACAATGCTCTATCTTCAAGGTAATGTACATTTCAATTTTACTCATAACTACTGACTGGAAAGGTAATGGAAACACCTTTGGTTTACTTCTCACATGATTCTGAGTTGTTTGAAAGTTGTTTCATGCTTCTGCTCCTCAAGACAAAAAAGCTGTTTTCTCAGAGCATACAATGCTCTGACATTACAGCAGTATACATTTGAATTTTACTCAAATCTACTGAATGCAAACCTGATGGAAACACATTGGGTTTACTTCCCACATGATTCTGAGTAGTTTGAAAGTAGTTTCATGCCTCTGCTCATCAAGACAAAAAAGTTCTTTTCTCAGTCCACACAATGCTTTGACAAAAGAATGAGTATACATTTCTATTATTCTCAAAAATACTGACTGCATACTGAATGGAAACAGCTTAGATGAAGTTCCCACATGATTCTGTCTTGTTTGGAAGTAGTTTCATGCTTCTGCTCATTAAGAGAAAAAAGTTGTCATCTCAGTGCACACAATGCTCTATCTTCAAGGTAATGTACATTTCAATTTTACTCAAAAGTACTGACTGCAAAGCTCATGGAAACACCTTTGGTTTACTTCTCACATGATTCTGAGTTATTTGAAAGTTGTTTCATGCTTCTGCTCCTCAAGACAAAAAAGCTGTTTTCTCAGAGCATACAATGCTCTGACATTACAGCAGTATACATTTGAATTTTACTCAAATCTACTGAATGCAAACCTGATGGAAACACATTGGGTTTACTTCACACATGATTGTGAGTAGTTTGAAAGTAGTTTCATGCCTCTGCTCATCAAGACAAAAAAGCTCTTTTCTCAGTCCAGACAATGCTTTGACAAAAGAATGAGTATACATTTCTATTATACTCAAAAATACTGACTGTATACTCAATGGAAACAGCTTAGATGAAGTTCCCACATGATTCTGACTTGTTTGGAAGTAGTTTCATGCTTCTGCTCATTGAGAGAAAAAAGTTGTCATGTCAGTGCACACAATGCTCTGACTTCAAAGTAATGTACATTTCAATTTTACTCAAAACTACTGACTGGAAAGGTAATGGAAACACCTTTGGTTTACTTCTCACATGATTCTGAGTTGTTTGAAAGTTGTTTCATGCTTCTGCTCCTCAAGACAAAAAAGCTGTTTTCTCAGAGTATACAATGCTCTGACATTACAGCAGTATACATTTGAATTTTACTCAAATCTACTGAATGCAAACCTGATGGAAACACATTGGGTTTACTTCCCACATGATTCTGAGTAGCTTGATAGTAGTTTCATGCTTCTGCTCATCAAGACAAAAAAGTTATTTTCTCAGTCCACACAATGCTTTGGCAAAAGAATGAGTATACATTTCTATTATACTCAAAAATACTGACTGCATACTGAATGGAAACAGCTTAGATGAAGTTCCCACATGATTCTGACTTGTTTGGAAGTAGTTTCATGCTTCTGCTCATTGAGAGAAAAAAGTTGTCATGTCAGTGCACACAATGCTCTGACTTCAAAGTAATGTACATTTCAATTTTACTCAAAACTACTGACTGGAAAGGTAATGGAAACACCTTTGGTTTACTTCTCACATGATTCTGAGTTGTTTGAAAGTTGTTTCATGCTTCTGCTCCTCAAGACAAAAAAGCTGTTTTCTCAGAGCATACAATGCTCTGACATTACAGCAGTATACATTTGAATTTTACTCAAATCCACTGAATGCAAACCTGATGGAAACACATTGGGTTTACTTCACACATGATTCTGAGTAGTTTGAAAGTAGTTTCATGCTTCTGCTCATCAAGACAAAAAAGTTCTTTTCTCAGTCCACACAATGCTTTGACAAAAGAATGAGTATACATTTCTATTATACTCAAAAATACTGACTGCATACTGAATGGAAACAGCTTAGATGAAGTTCCCACATGTTTCTGACTTGTTTGGAAGTAGTTTCATGCTTCTGCTCATTAAGAGAAAAAAGTTGTCATCTCAGTGCACACAATCGTCTGACTTCAAAGTAATCTGCATTTCAATTTTACTCATAACTTCTGACTGGAAAGGTAATGGAAACACCTTTGGTTTACTTCTCACATGATTCTGAGTTGTTTGAAAGTTGTTTCATGCTTCTGCTCCTCAAGACAAAAAAGCTGCTTTCTCAGAGCATACAATGCTCTGACATTACAGCAGTATACATTTGAATTTTACTCAAATCTACTGAATGCAAACCTGATGGAAACACATTGGGTTTATTTCCCACATGATTCTGAGTAGCTTGAAAGTAGTTTCATGCTTCTGCTCATCAAGACAAAAAAGTTCTTTTCTCAGTCCACACAATACTTTGACAAAAGAATGAGTATACATTTCTATTATACTCAAAAATACTGACTGCATACTGAATGGAAACAGCTTAGATGAAGTTCCCACATGATTCTGACTTGTTTGGAAGTAGTTTCATGCTTCTGTTCATTAAGAGGAAAAAGTTGTCATGTCAGTGCACACAATGCTCTGACTTCAAAGTAATGTACATTTCAATTTTACTCAAAACTACTGACTGGAAAGGTAATGGAAACACCTTTGGTTTACTTCTCACATGATTCTGAGTTGTTTGAAAGTTGTTTCATGCTTCTTCTCCTCAACACAAAAAAGCTGTTTTCTCAGAGCATACAATGCTCTGACATTACACCAGTATACATTTGAATTTTACTCAAATCTACTGACTGCAAACCTGATGGAAACACATTGGGTTTATTTCCCACATGATTCTGAGTAGCTTGAAAGTAGTTTCATGCTTCTGCTCATCAAGACAAAAAAGTTCTTTTCTCAGTCCACGCAACACTTTGACAAAAAATGAGTATACATTTCTATTATACTCAAAAATACTGACTGCATACTGAATGGAAACAGCTTAGATGAAGTTCCCACATGATTCTGACTTGTTTGGAAGTAGTTTCATGCTTCTGCTCATTAAGAGAAAAAAGTTGTCATCTCAGTGCACACAATGCTCTGACTTCAAAGTAATGTACATTAAAATTTTACTCAAAACTACTGACTGGAAAGGTAATGGAAACACCTTTGGTTTACTTCTCACATGATTCTGAGTTGTTTGAAAGTTGTTTTATGCTTCTGCTCCTCAAGACAAAAAAGCTGTTTTCTCATAGCATACAATGCTCTGACATTACAGCAGTATACATTTGAAATTTACTCAAATCTACTGAATGCAAACCTGATGGAAACACATTGGGTTTACTTCCCACATGATTCTGAGTAGTTTGAAAGTAGTTTCATGCCTCTGCTCATCAAGACAAAAAAGTTCTTTTCTCAGTCCACACAATGCTTTGACAAAAGAATGAGTATACATTTCTATTATTCTCAAAAATACTGACTGCATACTGAATGGAAACAGCTTAGATGAAGTTCCCACATGATTCTGTCTTGTTTGGAAGTAGTTTCATGCTTCTGCTCTTTAAGAGAAAAAAGTTGTCATCTCAGTGCAGACACTGCTCTAACTTGAAAGTAATGTACATTTCAATTTTACTCAAAAGTACTGACTGCAAAGCTGATCGAAACACCTTTGGTTTACTTCACACATGATTCTGAGTTGTTTGAAAGTTGTTTCATGCTTCTACTCCTCAAGACAAAAAAGCTGTTTTCTCAGAGCATACAATGCTCTGACATTACAGCAGTATACATTTGAATTTTACTCATATCTACTGAATGCAAACCTGATGGAATCACATTGGGTTTACTTCCCTCATGATTCTGAGTAGCTTGAAAGTAGTTTCATGCCTCTGCTCATCAAGACAAAAAAGTTCTTTTCTCAGTGCACACAGCGCCTAGACCAAAGAATGATTATACATTTCTATTATACTCAAAAATACTGACTGCATACTGAATGGAAACAGCTTTGATGAAGTTTCCTCATGATTCTGACTTGTTTGGAAGTAGTTTCATGCTTCTGCTCATTAAGAGAAAAAAGTTGTCATCTCAGTGCACACAATGCTCTATCTTCAAGGTAATGTACATTTCAATTTTACTCAAAAGTACTGACTGCAAAGCTCATGGAAACACCTTTGGTTTACTTCTCACATGATTCTGAGTTGTTTGAAAGTTGTTTCATGCTTCTGCTCCTCAAGACAAAAAAGCTGTTTTCTCAGAGCATACAATGCTCTGACATTACAGCAGTATACATTTGAATTTTACTCAAATCTACTGAATGCAAACCTGATGGAAACACATTGGGTTTACTTCCCACATGATTCTGAGTAGCTTGATAGTAGTTTCATGCTTCTGCTCATCAAGACAAAAAAGTTCTTTTCTCAGTCCACACAATGCTTTGGCAAAAGAATGAGTATACATTTCTATTATACTCAAAAATACTGACTGCATACTGAATGGAAACAGCTTAGATGAAGTTCCCACAAAATTCTGACTTGTTTGGAAGTAGTTTCATGCTTCTGCTCATTAAGAGAAAAAAGTTTTCATCTCAGTGCACACAATGCTCTGACTTCAAAGTAATGTGCATTTCAATTTTACTCATAACTACTGACTGGAAAGGTAATGGAAACACCTTTGGTTTACTTTTCACATGATTCTGAGTTGTTTGAAAGTTGTTTCATGCTTCTGCTCCTCAAGACAAAAAAGCTGTTTTCTCAGAGCATACAATGCTCTGACATTACAGCAGTATACATTTGAATTTTACTCAAATCTACTGAATGCAAACCTGATGGAAACACATTGGGTTTACTTCACACATGATTGTGAGTAGTTTGAAAGTAGTTTCATGCCTCTGCTCATCAAGACAAAAAAGTTCTTTTCTCAGTCCACACAATGCTTTGACAAAAGAATGAGTATACATTTCTATTATACTCAAAAATACTGACTGCATACTCAATGGAAACAGCTTAGATGAAGTTCCCACATGATTCTGACTTGTTTGGAAGTAGTTTCATGCTTCTGCTCATTGAGAGAAAAAAGTTGTCATGTCAGTGCACACAATGCTCTGACTTCAAAGTAATGTACATTTCAATTTTACTCAAAACTACTGACTGGAAAGGTAATGGAAACACCTTTGGTTTACTTCTCACATGATTCTGAGTTGTTTGAAAGTTGTTTCATGCTTCTGCTCCTCAAGACAAAAAAGCTGTTTTCTCAGAGCATACAATGCTCTGACATTACAGCAGTATACATTTGAATTTTACTCAAATCCACTGAATGCAAACCTGATGGAAACACATTGGGTTTACTTCACACATGATTCTGAGTAGTTTGAAAGTAGTTTCATGCTTCTGCTCATCAAGACAAAAAAGTTCTTTTCTCAGTCCACACAATGCTTTGACAAAAGAATGAGTATACATTTCTATTATACTCAAAAATACTGACTGCATACTGAATGGAAACAGCTTAGATGAAGTTCCCACATGTTTCTGACTTGTTTGGAAGTAGTTTCATGCTTCTGCTCATTAAGAGAAAAAAGTTGTCATCTCAGTGCACACAATCGTCTGACTTCAAAGTAATCTGCATTTCAATTTTACTCATAACTTCTGACTGGAAAGGTAATGGAAACACCTTTGGTTTACTTCTCACATGATTCTGAGTTGTTTGAAAGTTGTTTCATGCTTCTGCTCCTCAAGACAAAAAAGCTGCTTTCTCAGAGCATACAATGCTCTGACATTACAGCAGTATACATTTGAATTTTACTCAAATCTACTGAATGCAAACCTGATGGAAACACATTGGGTTTATTTCCCACATGATTCTGAGTAGCTTGAAAGTAGTTTCATGCTTCTGCTCATCAAGACAAAAAAGTTCTTTTCTCAGTCCACGCAACACTTTGACAAAAAATGAGTATACATTTCTATTATACTCAAAAATACTGACTGCATACTGAATGGAAACAGCTTAGATGAAGTTCCCACATGATTCTGACTTGTTTGGAAGTAGTTTCATGCTTCTGCTCATTAAGAGAAAAAAGTTGTCATCTCAGTGCACACAATGCTCTGACTTCAAAGTAATGTACATTAAAATTTTACTCAAAACTACTGACTGGAAAGGTAATGGAAACACCTTTGGTTTACTTCTCACATGATTCTGAGTTGTTTGAAAGTTGTTTTATGCTTCTGCTCCTCAAGACAAAAAAGCTGTTTTCTCATAGCATACAATGCTCTGACATTACAGCAGTATACATTTGAAATTTACTCAAATCTACTGAATGCAAACCTGATGGAAACACATTGGGTTTACTTCCCACATGATTCTGAGTAGTTTGAAAGTAGTTTCATGCCTCTGCTCATCAAGACAAAAAAGTTCTTTTCTCAGTCCACACAATGCTTTGACAAAAGAATGAGTATACATTTCTATTATTCTCAAAAATACTGACTGCATACTGAATGGAAACAGCTTAGATGAAGTTCCCACATGATTCTGTCTTGTTTGGAAGTAGTTTCATGCTTCTGCTCTTTAAGAGAAAAAAGTTGTCATCTCAGTGCAGACACTGCTCTAACTTGAAAGTAATGTACATTTCAATTTTACTCAAAAGTACTGACTGCAAAGCTGATCAAAACACCTTTGGTTTACTTCACACATGATTCTGAGTTGTTTGAAAGTTGTTTCATGCTTCTACTCCTCAAGACAAAAAAGCTGTTTTCTCAGAGCATACAATGCTCTGACATTACAGCAGTATACATTTGAATTTTACTCATATCTACTGAATGCAAACCTGATGGAATCACATTGGGTTTACTTCCCTCATGATTCTGAGTAGCTTGAACGTAGTTTCATGCCTCTGCTCATCAAGACAAAAAAGTTCTTTTCTCAGTGCACACAGCGCCTAGACCAAAGAATGATTATACATTTCTATTATACTCAAAAATACTGACTGCATACTGAATGGAAACAGCTTTGATGAAGTTTCCTCATGATTCTGACTTGTTTGGAAGTAGTTTCATGCTTCTGCTCATTAAGAGAAAAAAGTTGTCATCTCAGTGCACACAATGCTCTATCTTCAAGGTAATGTACATTTCAATTTTACTCAAAAGTACTGACTGCAAAGCTCATGGAAACACCTTTGGTTTACTTCTCACATGATTCTGAGTTGTTTGAAAGTTGTTTCATGCTTCTGCTCCTCAAGACAAAAAAGCTGTTTTCTCAGAGCATACAATGCTCTGACATTACAGCAGTATACATTTGAATTTTACTCAAATCTACTGAATGCAAACCTGATGGAAACACATTGGGTTTACTTCCCACATGATTCTGAGTAGTTTGAAAGTAGTTTCATGCCTCTGCTCATCAAGACAAAAAAGTTCTTTTCTCAGTCCACACAATGCTTTGACAAAAGAATGAGTATACATTTCTATTATTCTCAAAAATACTGACTGCATACTCAATGGAAACAGCTTAGATGAAGTTCCCACATGATTCTGTCTTGTTTGGAAGTAGTTTCATGCTTCTGCTCTTTAAGAGAAAAAAGTTGTCATCTCAGTGCAGACACTGCTCTAACTTGAAAGTAATGTACATTTCAATTTTACTCAAAAGTACTGACTGCAAAGCTGATCGAAACACCTTTGGTTTACTTCAGACATGATTCTGAGTTGTTTGAAAGTTGTTTCATGCTTCTACTCCTCAAGACAAAAAAGCTGTTGTCTCAGAGCATACAATGCTCTGACATTACAGCAGTATACATTTGAATTTTACTCATATCTACTGAATGCAAACCTGATGGAATCACATTGGGTTTACTTCCCTCATGATTCTGAGTAGCTTGAAAGTAGTTTCATGCCTCTGCTCATCAAGACAAAAAAGTTCTTTTCTCAGTGCACACAGCGCCTAGACCAAAGAATGATTATACATTTCTATTATACTCAAAAATACTGACTGCATACTGAATGGAAACAGCTTTGATGAAGTTTCCTCATGATTCTGACTTGTTTGGAAGTAGTTTCATGCTTCTGCTCATTAAGAGAAAAAAGTTGTCATCTCAGTGCACACAATGCTCTATCTTCAAGGTAATGTACATTTCAATTTTACTCATAACTACTGACTGGAAAGGTAATGGAAACACCTTTGGTTTACTTCTCACATGATTCTGAGTTGTTTGAAAGTTGTTTCATGCTTCTGCTCCTCAAGACAAAAAAGCTGTTTTCTCAGAGCATACAATGCTCTGACATTACAGCAGTATACATTTGAATTTTACTCAAATCTACTGAATGCAAACCTGATGGAAACACATTGGGTTTACTTCCCACATGATTCTGAGTAGTTTGAAAGTAGTTTCATGCCTCTGCTCATCAAGACAAAAAAGTTCTTTTCTCAGTCCACACAATGCTTTGACAAAAGAATGAGTATACATTTCTATTATTCTCAAAAATACTGACTGCATACTGAATGGAAACAGCTTAGATGAAGTTCCCACATGATTCTGTCTTGTTTGGAAGTAGTTTCATGCTTCTGCTCATTAAGAGAAAAAAGTTGTCATCTCAGTGCACACAATGCTCTATCTTCAAGGTAATGTACATTTCAATTTTACTCAAAAGTACTGACTGCAAAGCTCATGGAAACACCTTTGGTTTACTTCTCACATGATTCTGAGTTGTTTGAAAGTTGTTTCATGCTTCTGCTCCTCAAGACAAAAAAGCTGTTTTCTCAGAGCATACAATGCTCTGACATTACAGCAGTATACATTTGAATTTTACTCAAATCTACTGAATGCAAACCTGATGGAAACACATTGGGTTTACTTCACACATGATTGTGAGTAGTTTGAAAGTAGTTTCATGCCTCTGCTCATCAAGACAAAAAAGTTCTTTTCTCAGTCCAGACAATGCTTTGACAAAAGAATGAGTATACATTTCTATTATACTCAAAAATACTGACTGTATACTCAATGGAAACAGCTTAGATGAAGTTCCCACATGATTCTGACTTGTTTGGAAGTAGTTTCATGCTTCTGCTCATTGAGAGAAAAAAGTTGTCATGTCAGTGCACACAATGCTCTGACTTCAAAGTAATGTACATTTCAATTTTACTCAAAACTACTGACTGGAAAGGTAATGGAAACACCTTTGGTTTACTTCTCACATGATTCTGAGTTGTTTGAAAGTTGTTTCATGCTTCTGCTCCTCAAGACAAAAAAGCTGTTTTCTCAGAGCATACAATGCTCTGACATTACAGCAGTATACATTTGAATTTTACTCAAATCTACTGAATGCAAACCTGATGGAAACACATTGGGTTTACTTCCCACATGATTCTGAGTAGCTTGATAGTAGTTTCATGCTTCTGCTCATCAAGACAAAAAAGTTATTTTCTCAGTCCACACAATGCTTTGGCAAAAGAATGAGTATACATTTCTATTATACTCAAAAATACTGACTGCATACTGAATGGAAACAGCTTAGATGAAGTTCCCACATGATTCTGACTTGTTTGGAAGTAGTTTCATGCTTCTGCTCATTAAGAGAAAAAAGTTGTCATCTCAGTGCACACAATGGTCTGACTTCAAAGTAATGTGCATTTCAATTTTACTCATAACTACTGACTGGAAAGGTAATGGAAACACCTTTGGTTTACTTTTCACATGATTCTGAGTTGTTTGAAAGTTGTTTCATGCTTCTGCTCGTCAAGACAAAAAAGCTGTTTTCTCAGAGCATACAATGCTCTGACATTACAGCAGTATACATTTGAATTTTACTCAAATCTACTGAATGCAAACCTGATGGAAACACATTGGGTTTACTTCACACATGATTGTGAGTAGTTTGAAAGTAGTTTCATGCCTCTGCTCATCAAGACAAAAAAGTTCTTTTCTCAGTCCACACAATGCTTTGACAAAAGAATGAGTATACATTTCTATTATACTCAAAAATACTGACTGCATACTCAATGGAAACAGCTTAGATGAAGTTCCCACATGATTCTGACTTGTTTGGAAGTAGTTTCATGCTTCTGCTCATTGAGAGAAAAAAGTTGTCATGTCAGTGCACACAATGCTCTGACTTCAAAGTAATGTACATTTCAATTTTACTCAAAACTACTGACTGGAAAGGTAATGGAAACACCTTTGGTTTACTTCTCACATGATTCTGAGTTGTTTGAAAGTTGTTTCATGCTTCTGCTCCTCAAGACAAAAAAGCTGTTTTCTCAGAGCATACAATGCTCTGACATTACAGCAGTATACATTTGAATTTTACTCAAATCCACTGAATGCAAACCTGATGGAAACACATTGGGTTTACTTCACACATGATTCTGAGTAGTTTGAAAGTAGTTTCATGCTTCTGCTCATCAAGACAAAAAAGTTCTTTTCTCAGTCCACACAATGCTTTGACAAAAGAATGAGTATACATTTCTATTATACTCAAAAATACTGACTGCATACTGAATGGAAACAGCTTAGATGAAGTTCCCACATGTTTCTGACTTGTTTGGAAGTAGTTTCATGCTTCTGCTCATTAAGAGAAAAAAGTTGTCATCTCAGTGCACACAATCGTCTGACTTCAAAGTAATCTGCATTTCAATTTTACTCATAACTTCTGACTGGAAAGGTAATGGAAACACCTTTGGTTTACTTCTCACATGATTCTGAGTTGTTTGAAAGTTGTTTCATGCTTCTGCTCCTCAAGACAAAAAAGCTGCTTTCTCAGAGCATACAATGCTCTGACATTACAGCAGTATACATTTGAATTTTACTCAAATCTACTGAATGCAAACCTGATGGAAACACATTGGGTTTATTTCCCACATGATTCTGAGTAGCTTGAAAGTAGTTTCATGCTTCTGCTCATCAAGACAAAAAAGTTCTTTTCTCAGTCCACACAATACTTTGACAAAAGAATGAGTATACATTTCTATTATACTCAAAAATACTGACTGCATACTGAATGGAAACAGCTTAGATGAAGTTCCCACATGATTCTGACTTGTTTGGAAGTAGTTTCATGCTTCTGTTCATTAAGAGGAAAAAGTTGTCATGTCAGTGCACACAATGCTCTGACTTCAAAGTAATGTACATTTCAATTTTACTCAAAACTACTGACTGGAAAGGTAATGGAAACACCTTTGGTTTACTTCTCACATGATTCTGAGTTGTTTGAAAGTTGTTTCATGCTTCTTCTCCTCAACACAAAAAAGCTGTTTTCTCAGAGCATACAATGCTCTGACATTACACCAGTATACATTTGAATTTTACTCAAATCTACTGACTGCAAACCTGATGGAAACACATTGGGTTTATTTCCCACATGATTCTGAGTAGCTTGAAAGTAGTTTCATGCTTCTGCTCATCAAGACAAAAAAGTTCTTTTCTCAGTCCACGCAACACTTTGACAAAAAATGAGTATACATTTCTATTATACTCAAAAATACTGACTGCATACTGAATGGAAACAGCTTAGATGAAGTTCCCACATGATTCTGTCTTGTTTGGAAGTAGTTTCATGCTTCTGCTCATTAAGAGAAAAAAGTTGTCATCTCAGTGCAGACACTGCTCTAACTTGAAACTAATGTACATTTCAATTTTACTCAAAAGTACTGACTGCAAAGCTGATCGAAACACCTTTGGCTTACTTCACACATGATTCTGAGTTGTTTGAAAGTTGTTTCATGCTTCTACTCCTCAAGACAAAAAAGCTGTTTTCTCAGAGCATACAATGTTCTGACATTACAGCAGTATACAATTGAATTTTACTCATATCTACTGAATGCAAACCTGATGGAATCACATTGGGTTTACTTCCCTCATGATTCTGAGTAGCTTGAAAGTAGTTTCATGCCTCTGCTCATCAAGACAAAAAAGTTCTTTTCTCAGTGCACACAGCGCCTAGACCAAAGAATGATTATACATTTCTATTATACTCAAAAATACTGACTGCATACTGAATGGAAACAGCTTTGATGAAGTTTCCTCATGATTCTGACTTGTTTGGAAGTAGTTTCATGCTTCTGCTCATTAAGAGAAAAAAGTTGTCATCTCAGTGCACACAATGCTCTACCTTCAAGGTAATGTACATTTCAATTTTACTCAAAAGTACTGACTGCAAAGCTCATGGAAACACCTTTGGTTTACTTCTCACATGATTCTGAGTTGTTTGAAAGTTGTTTCATGCTTCTGCTCCTCAAGATTAAAAAGCTGTTTTCTCAGAGCATACAATGCTCTGACATAACAGCAGTATACATTTGAATTTTACTCAAATCTACTGAATGCAAACCTGATGGAAACACATTGGGTTTACTTCCCACATGATTCTGAGTAGCTTGATAGTAGTTTCATGCTTCTGCTCATCAAGACAAAAAAGTTATTTTCTCAGTCCACACAATGCTTTGGCAAAAGAATGAGTATACATTTCTATTATACTCAAAAATACTGACTGCATACTGAATGGAAACAGCTTAGATGAAGTTCCCACATGATTCTGACTTGTTTGGAAGTAGTTTCATGCTTCTGCTCATTAAGAGAAAAAAGTTGTCATCTCAGTGCACACAATGCTCTGACTTCAAAGTAATGTGCATTTCAATTTTACTCATAACTACTGACTGGAAAGGTAATGGAAACACCTTTGGTTTACTTCTCACATGATTCTGAGTTGTTTGAAAGTTGTTTCATGCTTCTGCTCCTCAAGGCAAAAAAGCTGTTTTCTCAGAGCTTACAATGCTCTGACATTACAGCAGTATACATTTGAATTTTACTCAAATCTACTGAATGCAAACCTGATGGAAACACATTGGGTTTACTTCACACATGATTCTGAGTAGTTTGAAAGTAGTTTCATGCCTCTGCTCATCAAGACAAAAAAGTTCTTTTCTCAGTCCACACAATGCTTTGACAAAAGAATGAGTATACATTTCTATTATACTCAAAAATACTGACTGCATACTCAATGGAAACAGCTTAGATGAAGTTCCCACATGATTCTGACTTGTTTGGAAGTAGTTTCATGCTTCTGCTCATTGAGAGAAAAAAGTTGTCATGTCAGTGCACACAATGCTCTGACTTCAAAGTAATGTACATTTCAATTTTACTCAAAACTACTGACTGGAAAGGTAATGGAAACACCTTTGGTTTACTTCTCACATGATTCTGAGTTGTTTCAAAGTTGTTTCATGCTTCTGCTCCTCAAGACAAAAAAGCTGTTTTCTCAGAGCATACAATGCTCTGACATTACAGCAGTATACATTTGAATTTTACTCAAATCTACTGAATGCAAACCTGATGGAAACACATTGGGTTTACTTCCCACATGATTCTGAGTAGCTTGATAGTAGTTTCATGCTTCTGCTCATCAAGACAAAAAATTTATTTTCTCAGTCCACACAATGCTTTGGCAAAAGAATGAGTATACATTTCTATTATACTCAAAAATACTGACTTCATACTGAATGGAAACAGCTTAGATGAAGTTCCCACATGATTCTGACTTGTTTGGAAGTAGTTTCATGCTTCTGTTCATTAAGAGGAAAAAGTTGTCATCTCAGTGCACACACTGCTCTAACTTGAAAGTAATGTACATTTCAATTTTACTCAAAAGTACTGACTGCAAAGCTGATTGAAACACCTTTGGTTTACTTCTCACATGATTCTGAGTTGTTTGAAAGTTGTTTTATGCTTCTGCTCCTCAAGACAAAAAAGCTGTTTTCTCAGAGCATACAATGCTCTGACATTACAGCAGTATACATTTGAAATTTACTCAAATCTACTGAATGCAAACCTGATGGAAACACATTGGGTTTACTTCCCACATGATTCTGAGTAGTTTGAAAGTAGTTTCATGCCTCTGCTCATCAAGACAAAAAAGTTCTTTTCTCAGTCCACACAATGCTTTGACAAAAGAATGAGTATACAGTTCTATTATACTCAAAAATACTGACTGCATGCTGAATGGAAACAGCTTAGATGAAGTTCCCACATGATTCTGACTTGTTTGGAAGTAGTTTCATGCTTCTGCTCATTGAGAGAAAAAAGTTGTCATGTCAGTGCACACAATGCTCTGACTTCAAAGTAATGTACATTTGAATTTTACTCAAAACTACTGACTGGAAAGGTAATGGAAACACCTTTGGTTAACTTCTCACATGATTCTGAGTTGTTTGAAAGTTGTTTCATGCTTCTGCTCCTCAAGACAAAAAAGCTGTTTTCTCAGAGCATACAATGCTCTGACATTACAGCAGTATACATTTGAATTTTACTCAAATCTACTGAATGCAAACCTGATGGAAACACATTGGGTTTATTTCACACATGATTCTGAGTAGTTTGAAAGTAGTTTCATGCCTCTGCTCATCAAGACAAAAAAGTTCTTTTCTCAGTCCACACAATGCTTTGACAAAAGAATGAGTATACATTTCTATTATACTCAAAAATATTGACTGCATACTGAATGGAAACAGCTTAGATGAAGTTCCCACATGATTCTGACTTGTTTGGAAGTAGTTTCATGCTTCTGTTCATTAAGAGGAAAAAGTTGTCATCTCAGTGCACACACTGCTCTAACTTGAAAGTAATGTACATTTCAATTTTACTCAAAAGTACTGACTGCAAAGCTGATTGAAACACCTTTGGTTTACTTCTCACATGATTCTGAGTTGTTTGAAAGTTGTTTTATGCTTCTGCTCCTCAAGACAAAAAAGCTGTTTTCTCAGAGCATACAATGCTCTGACATTACAGCAGTATACATTTGAAATTTACTCAAATCTACTGAATGCAAACCTGATGGAAACACATTGGGTTTACTTCCCACATGATTCTGAGTAGTTTGAAAGTAGTTTCATGCCTCTGCTCATCAAGACAAAAAAGTTCTTTTCTCAGTCCACACAATGCTTTGACAAAAGAATGAGTATACAGTTCTATTATACTCAAAAATACTGACTGCATGCTGAATGGAAACAGCTTAGATGAAGTTCCCACATGATTCTGACTTGTTTGGAAGTAGTTTCATGCTTCTGTTCATTAAGAGGAAAAAGTTGTCATCTCAGTGCACACACTGCTCTAACTTGAAAGTAATGTACATTTCAATTTTACTCAAAAGTACTGACTGCAAAGCTGATCGAAACACCTTTGGTTTACTTCTCACATGATTCTGAGTTGTTTGAAAGTTGTTTCATGCCTCTGCTCCTCAAGACAAAAAAGCTGTTTTCTCAGAGCATACAATGCTCTGACATTACAGCAGTATACATTTGAATTTTACTCAAATCTACTGAATGCAAACCTGATGGAAACACATTGGGTTTACTTCCCACATGATTCTGAGTAGCTTGTTAGTAGTTTCATGCATCTGCTCGTCAAGACAAAAAAGTTATTTTCTCAGTCCACACAATGCTTTGGCAAAAGAATGAGTATACATTTCTATTATACTCAAAAATACTGACTGCATACTGAATGGAAACAGCTTAGATGAAGTTCCCACATGATTCTGACTTGTTTGGAAGTAGTTTCATGCTTCTGCTCATTGAGAGAAAAAAGTTGTCATGTCAGTGCACACAATGCTCTGACTTCAAAGTAATGTACATTTGAATTTTACTCAAAACTACTGACTGGAAAGGTAATGGAAACACCTTTGGTTAACTTCTCACATGATTCTGAGTTGTTTGAAAGTTGTTTCATGCTTCTGCTCCTCAAGACAAAAAAGCTGTTTTCTCAGAGCATACAATGCTCTGACATTACAGCAGTATACATTTGAATTTTACTCAAATCTACTGAATGCAAACCTGATGGAAACACATTGGGTTTATTTCACACATGATTCTGAGTAGTTTGAAAGTAGTTTCATGCCTCTGCTCATCAAGACAAAAAAGTTCTTTTCTCAGTCCACACAATGCTTTGACAAAAGAATGAGTATACATTTCTATTATACTCAAAAATACTGACTGCATACTGAATGGAAACAGCTTAGATGAAGTTCCCACATGATTCTGACTTGTTTGGAAGTAGTTTCATGCTTCTGTTCATTAAGAGGAAAAAGTTGTCATCTCAGTGCACACACTGCTCTAACTTGAAAGTAATGTACATTTCAATTTTACTCAAAAGTACTGACTGCAAAGCTGATTGAAACACCTTTGGTTTACTTCTCACATGATTCTGAGTTGTTTGAAAGTTGTTTTATGCTTCTGCTCCTCAAGACAAAAAAGCTGTTTTCTCAGAGCATACAATGCTCTGACATTACAGCAGTATACATTTGAAATTTACTCAAATCTACTGAATGCAAACCTGATGGAAACACATTGGGTTTACTTCCCACATGATTCTGAGTAGTTTGAAAGTAGTTTCATGCCTCTGCTCATCAAGACAAAAAAGTTCTTTTCTCAGTCCACACAATGCTTTGACAAAAGAATGAGTATACAGTTCTATTATACTCAAAAATACTGACTGCATGCTGAATGGAAACAGCTTAGATGAAGTTCCCACATGATTCTGACTTGTTTGGAAGTAGTTTCATGCTTCTGTTCATTAAGAGGAAAAAGTTGTCATCTCAGTGCACACACTGCTCTAACTTGAAAATAATGTACATTTCAATTTTACTCAAAAGTACTGACTGCAAAGCTGATCGAAACACCTTTGGTTTACTTCTCACATGATTCTGAGTTGTTTGAAAGTTGTTTCATGCCTCTGCTCCTCAAGACAAAAAAGCTGTTTTCTCAGAGCATACAATGCTCTGACATTACAGCAGTATACATTTGAATTTTACTCAAATCTACTGAATGCAAACCTGATGGAAACACATTGGGTTTACTTCCCACATGATTCTGAGTAGCTTGTTAGTAGTTTCATGCATCTGCTCGTCAAGACAAAAAAGTTATTTTCTCAGTCCACACAATGCTTTGGCAAAAGAATGAGTATACATTTCTATTATACTCAAAAATACTGACTGCATACTGAATGGAAACAGCTTAGATGAAGTTCCCACATGATTCTGACTTGTTTGGAAGTAGTTTCATGCTTCTGCTCATTAAGAGAAAAAAGTTGTCATCTCAGTGCACACAATGCTCTGACTTCAAAGTAATGTACATTAAAATTTTACTCAAAACTACTGACTGGAAAGGTAATGGAAACACCTTTGGTTTACTTCTCACATGATTCTGAGTTGTTTGAAAGTTGTTTTATGCTTCTGCTCCTCAAGACAAAAAAGCTGTTTTCTCATAGCATACAATGCTCTGACATTACAGCAGTATACATTTGAAATTTACTCAAATCTACTGAATGCAAACCTGATGGAAACACATTGGGTTTACTTCCCACATGATTCTGAGTAGTTTGAAAGTAGTTTCATGCCTCTGCTCATCAAGACAAAAAAGTTCTTTTCTCAGTCCACACAATGCTTTGACAAAAGAATGAGTATACATTTCTATTATTCTCAAAAATACTGACTGCATACTGAATGGAAACAGCTTAGATGAAGTTCCCACATGATTCTGTCTTGTTTGGAAGTAGTTTCATGCTTCTGCTCTTTAAGAGAAAAAAGTTGTCATCTCAGTGCAGACACTGCTCTAACTTGAAAGTAATGTACATTTCAATTTTACTCAAAACTACTGACTGGAAAGGTAATGGAAACACCTTTGGTTTACTTCTCACATGATTCTGAGTTGTTTGAAAGTTGTTTCATGCTTCTTCTCCTCAACACAAAAAAGCTGTTTTCTCAGAGCATACAATGCTCTGACATACACCAGTATACATTTGAATTTTACTCAAATCTACTGACTGCAAACCTGATGGAAACACATTGGGTTTATTTCCCACATGATTCTGAGTAGCTTGAAAGTAGTTTCATGCTTCTGCTCATCAAGACAAAAAAGTTCTTTTCTCAGTCCACGCAACACTTTGACAAAAAATGAGTATACATTTCTATTATACTCAAAAATACTGACTGCATACTGAATGGAAACAGCTTAGATGAAGTTCCCACATGATTCTGACTTGTTTGGAAGTAGTTTCATGCTTCTGCTCATTAAGAGAAAAAAGTTGTCATCTCAGTGCCCACAATGCTCTGACTTCAAAGTAATGTACATTAAAATTTTACTCAAAACTACTGACTGGAAAGGTAATGGAAACACCTTTGGTTTACTTCTCACATGATTCTGAGTTGTTTGAAAGTTGTTTTATGCTTCTGCTCCTCAAGACAAAAAAGCTGTTTTCTCATAGCATACAATGCTCTGACATTACAGCACTATACATTTGAAATTTACTCAAATCTACTGAATGCAAACCTGATGGAAACACATTGGGTTTACTTCCCACATGATTCTGAGTAGTTTGAAAGTAGTTTCATGCCTCTGCTCATCAAGACAAAAAAGTTCTTTTCTCAGTCCACACAATGCTTTGACAAAAGAATGAGTATACATTTCTATTATTCTCAAAAATACTGACTGCATACTGAATGGAAACAGCTTAGATGAAGTTCCCACATGATTCTGTCTTGTTTGGAAGTAGTTTCATGCTTCTGCTCATTAAGAGAAAAAAGTTGTCATCTCAGTGCAGACACTGCTCTAACTTGAAACTAATGTACATTTCAATTTTACTCAAAAGTACTGACTGCAAAGCTGATCGAAACACCTTTGGCTTACTTCACACATGATTCTGAGTTGTTTGAAAGTTGTTTCATGCTTCTACTCCTCAAGACAAAAAAGCTGTTTTCTCAGAGCATACAATGTTCTGACATTACAGCAGTATACAATTGAATTTTACTCATATCTACTGAATGCAAACCTGATGGAATCACATTGGGTTTACTTCCCTCATGATTCTGAGTAGCTTGAAAGTAGTCTCATGCCTCTGCTCATCAAGACAAAAAAGTTCTTTTCTCAGTGCACACAGCGCCTAGACCAAAGAATGATTATACATTTCTATTATACTCAAAAATACTGACTGCATACTGAATGGAAACAGCTTTGATGAAGTTTCCTCATGATTCTGACTTGTTTGGAAGTAGTTTCATGCTTCTGCTCATTAAGAGAAAAAAGTTGTCATCTCAGTGCACACAATGCTCTACCTTCAAGGTAATGTACATTTCAATTTTACTCAAAAGTACTGACTGCAAAGCTCATGGAAACACCTTTGGTTTACTTCTCACATGATTCTGAGTTGTTTGAAAGTTGTTTCATGCTTCTGCTCCTCAAGACAAAAAAGCTGTTTTCTCAGAGCATACAATGCTCTGACATAACAGCAGTATACATTTGAATTTTACTCAAATCTACTGAATGCAAACCTGATGGAAACACATTGGGTTTACTTCCCACATGATTCTGAGTAGCTTGATAGTAGTTTCATGCTTCTGCTCATCAAGACAAAAAAGTTATTTTCTCAGTCCACACAATGCTTTGGCAAAAGAATGAGTATACATTTCTATTATACTCAAAAATACTGACTGCATACTGAATGGAAACAGCTTAGATGAAGTTCCCACATGATTCTGACTTGTTTGGAAGTAGTTTCATGCTTCTGCTCATTAAGAGAAAAAAGTTGTCATCTCAGTGCACACAATGCTCTGACTTCAAAGTAATGTGCATTTCAATTTTACTCATAACTACTGACTGGAAAGGTAATGGAAACACCTTTGGTTTACTTCTCACATGATTCTGAGTTGTTTGAAAGTTGTTTCATGCTTCTGCTCCTCAAGGCAAAAAAGCTGTTTTCTCAGAGCATACAATGCTCTGACATTACAGCAGTATACATTTGAATTTTACTCAAATCTACTGAATGCAAACCTGATGGAAACACATTGGGTTTACTTCACACATGATTGTGAGTAGTTTGAAAGTAGTTTCATGCCTCTGCTCATCAAGACAAAAAAGTTCTTTTCTCAGTCCAGACAATGCTTTGACAAAAGAATGAGTATACATTTCTATTATACTCAAAAATACTGACTGCATACTCAATGGAAACAGCTTAGATGAAGTTCCCACATGATTCTGACTTGTTTGGAAGTAGTTTCATGCTTCTGCTCATTGAGAGAAAAAAGTTGTCATGTCAGTGCTGTTTTCTCAGAGCAGACAATGCTGACATTAAAGCAGTATACATTTCAATTTTACTCAAATGTACTGAATGCAAACCTGATGGTAACATATTACGTTAACTTCCCACATGATTCAGAGTTCTTTGAAAGTAGTTTCATGCCTCTGCTCATCAAGACAAAAAAGTTCTTTTCTCAGTGCACACAACACTTTGACAAAAGAAGGAGTATAAATTTCTATTATACTCAAAAGTACTGACTGCAACGTCAATGCAAACAGTTTAGATGAAGTTCCCACATGATTCTAAGTTTTTTGGCATTTGTTTCATGACTCTGCTCATCAAGAGAAAAAAGTTGTCATCTCAGTGCACACAATGCTCTGACTTCAAAGCAATATACATTTCAATTTTACTCAAAAGTACTGAATGCAAACCTGATGAAAACATTTTAAGTTAACTTACCACATGATTCTGAGTTGTTTGAAAGTTGTTTCATGCTTCTGCTCATCAAGACAAAAAAGTGGTTTTCTCAGTGCATACAATGCTCTGACAGAAAATGTAATATGCATTTCAATTTTACTCAAAAGTACTGAATGCAAACATGATTGAAACATTTTAGGTTAACTTCCCAAATGATTCTGATTAGTTGGAAAGTTGTTTAATGCTTCTGCTCATCAAGACAAAAAGACTGCTTTGTCAGAGCATACAATGCTCTGACATTACAGCAGTATACATTTCAATTTTACTCAATTGTGCTGAATGCAAACCTCATGAAAACATATTAGTTTAACCTCTCACATGATTCTGAGTAGGTTGAAAGTTGTTTCATGCTTCTGCTCATCAAGACAAAAAAGTTGTTTACTCAGGCACTCAATTTTTGACAATATAAGGAGTAAACATTTCAATTATACTCAAAAGAACCGACTGCAAACTTAATGGAAACACCTTTAGTTTAATTCTCACATGATTCTGAGTTGTTTGAAAGTTGTTTCATGCTGCTGCCTATCAAGACAAAAAAGTTGTTTTCTCAGTGCATACAATGCACTGACATTAAAGTAGTATACATTTCAATGTTACTCAAAAGTAGTGAAAGCAAACCAAATGGAAACACATTGGGTTAACTTCCGACATGATTCTGCGTAGTTGAACGTTGTTTCATGCTTCTGGTAATCAAGACAAAAAAGCTGTTTTCTCAGAGCCTGCAGGGCTCTGACATTAAAGCAGTATATATTTGAATTTTACTCAAATGTACTGAATGCAAACCTGATGGAAACACATTGGGTTAACTTCCCACATGAGTCTGAGTAGTTGGAAAGTTGTTTCATCCCTCTGGTCATCAAGACAAAAGAGCTGTTTTCTCAGTGCTCACAATCGTTGACAGTAAAAGCAGTATAAATTTGAATAATACACAAAAGTACTGAGTGCAAACCGAATGGAAACACCTTTGGTTTACTTCGCACATGATTCTGTGTTGTTTGAAAGTTGTTTCATGCCTCTGCTCATCACGACAATAAAGTTCTTTTCTCAGTGCACACAACGCTTTGACAAAAGAAGTATAACTTTCTATTATACTCAAAAGTACTGACTGCAAAGTCAATGCAAACAGTTTAGATGAAGTTCCCACATGATTCTAAGTTGTTTGGCATTTGTTTCATGACTCTGCTCATCAAGAGAAAAAAGTTGTCATCTCAGTGCACACAATGCTCTGACTTCAAAGCAATATACATTTCAATTTTACTCAAAAGTACTGAATGCAAACCTGATGAAAACATTTTAAGTTAACTTCCCACTTGATTCTGAGTTGTTTGAAAGTTGTTTCATGCTTCTGCTCATCAAGACAAAAAAGTTGTTTACTCAGGCACTCAATCTTTGACAATATAAGGAGTATACATTTCAATTATACTCAAAAGAACCGACTGCAAACTTAATGGAAACACCTTTAGTTTAATTCTCACATGATTCTGAGTTGTTTGAAAGTTGTTTCATGCTGCTACCTATCAAGACAAAAAAGTGGTTTTCTCAGTGCATACAATGCTCTGACATTAAAGTAGTATACATTTCAATGTTACTCAAAAGTAGTGAAAGCAAACCAGATGGAAACACATTGGGTTAACTTCCGACATGATTCTGAGTAGTTTAAAAGTTCTTTCATGCCTCTGCTCATCAAGACAAAAAAGTTGTTTTCTCAGTGCACACAATCTTATGACTTCAAAGTAATATAGATTTCAATTTTACTCAACAGTACTGAATGCATACCTGATGAAAACATTTTAAGTTAACGTCCCACATGATTCTGAGTTGTTTGAAAGTTGTTTCATGATTCTACTCATCAAGAGAAAAAAGTGGTTTTCTCAGTGCATACAAAGCTCTTCCAAAAAATGTAATATACATTTCAATTTTACTCGAAAGCACTGAATACAAACATGATTGAAACATTTTAGGTTAACTTCTCACATGAATCTGAGTAGTTTGAAAGTTATTTCATGCTTCTGCTCCTCAAGACAAAAAAGCTGTTTTCTCAGAGCATAAAATGCTCTGACATTAAAGCAGTATACATTTCAATTTTACTCAAATCTACTGAATGCAAACCTGATGGAAAGATATTACGTTAACTTCCCACATGATTCTGAGTAGATTGAAAGTTGTTTCATGCCTCTGCTCATCAAGACAAAAAACTTGTTGTCTCAGTGCTCACAACGCTTTGACAAAAGAAGGAGTATACATTTATATTATACTCAAAAGTACTGACTGCAAACTCAATACAAACAGCTTAGATCAAGTTCTCAGAGCATTCTCAGTTGTTTGGAATTTGTTTAATGACTCTGCTCATCAAGAGAACGAAGTTGTCATCTCAGTGCACACAATGCTCTGACTTCAAAGTAATATACATTTCAATTTTACTCAAAAGTACAGAATGCAAACCTGATGAAAGCATTTTAAGTTAATTTCCCACATGATTCTGAGTTGTTTAAAAGTTGTTTCATGCTTCTGCTCATCAAGACAAAAAAAGTTGTTTTCTCAGTGCATACAACGCTCTGACAAAAAATGTAATATACATTTCAATTTTACTCAAAAGTATTCAATGCAAACATGATTGAAACATTTTAGGTTAACTTCCCACATGATTCTGAGTAGTTTGAAAGTTGTTTCATGCTTCTGGTCATCAAGACAAAAAAGCTGTTTTCTCAGAGCATGCACTGCTCTGACATTAAAGCAGTATACATCTGAATTTTATTCAAATGTACTGAATGCAAACCTGATGGAAATATATTGGGTTAACTTCCCACATGATTCTGAATAGTTTGAAAGTTGTTTCATGGCTCTGTTCATGATGAAAAAAAAGTTGTTTTCTCAGTGCACACAACGCTTTGACAAAAGAAGGAGTATACATTTCTATTATACTCAAAAGTACTGACTGCAAACTCAATGGAAACAACTTAGATGAAGATCCCACATGATTCTGAGTTGTTTGGAAGTTGTTTCATGACTCTGCTCATCAAGAGAACAAAGATGTCATCTCAGTGCACACAATGCTCCGACTTCAAAGTAATATACATTTCAATTTTACTCAAAAGTACTGAATGCAAACATGATTGAATCATTTTACGTTAACTTCGCAGATGATTCTGATTAGTTTGAAAGTTGTTTAATGCTTCTGCTCATCAAGAGAAAAAGGCTGCTTTGTCAGAGCATACAATGCTCTGACATTACAGCAGTATACATTTCAATTTTACTGAATTGTACTGAATGCAAACCTGATGAAAACATATTAGTTTAACCTCTCACATGATTCTGAGTAGTTTGAAAGTTGTTTCATGCTTCTGCTCATCAAGACAAAAAAGTGGTTTTCTCAGTGCATACAATGCTCTGACAAAAAATATAATATACATTTCAATTTTACTCAAAAGTACTGAATGCAAACATGATTGAAAAATTTTAGTTTAACTTCTCACATGATTCTGAGTAGTTTGAAAGTTGTTTCATGCTTCTGCTCCTCAAGACAAAAAAGTTGTTTTCTCAGTGCTCACAATCTTTGACAATAAAAGGAGTATACATTTCAATAATACACAAAAGTACTGACTGCAAACCTAATGGAAACACCTTTGGTTTACTTCTCAGACGATTCTGAGTTATTTGAAAGTTGTTTCATGGCTCTGCTCATGAAGAAAAAAGAGTTGTTTTCTCAGTGCACACAACGCTTTGACAAAAGAAGGAATATACATTTCTATTCTACTCAAAAGTATTGAATGCAAACATGATTCAAACATTTTAGGTTAACTTCCCACATGATTCTGAGTAGTTTGAAAGTTGTTTCATGCTTCTGGTCATCAAGACAAAAAAGTGGTTTTCTGAGTGTATATAATGCTCTGACAAAAAATATAATATACATTTCAATTTTACTCAAATGTACTGAATGCAAACCTGATGGAAACAGATTAGGTTAACTTCCCACATGATTCTGAGTAGTTTGAACGTTGTTTCATCCCTCTGCTCAACAAGACAAAAAAGTTGTTTTCTCAGTGCTCACAATCTTTGACAATAAAAGGAGTATACATTTCAATAATACACAAAAGTACTGACTGCAAACCTAATGGAAACACCTTTGGTTTACTTCTCAGATGATTCTGAGTTATTTGAAAGTTGTTTCATGGCTCTGCTCATGAAGAAAAAAGAGTTGTTTTCTCAGTGCACACAACGCTTTGACAAAAGGAGTATATATTTCTATTCTACTCAAAAGTACTGACTGCAAACTCAATGGAAACAACTTAGATGAAGATCCCACATGATTCAGAGTTGTTTGAAAGTAGTTTCATGCCTCTGCTCATCAAGACAAAAAAGTTCTTTTCTCAGTGCACACAACGCTTTGACAAAAGAAGGAGTATAAATTTCTATTATACTCAAAAGTACTGACTGCAAAGTCAATGCAAACAGTTTAGCTGAAGTTCCCACATGATTCTAAGTTGTTTGGCATTTGTTTCATGACTCTGCTCATCAAGAGAAAAAAGTTGTCATCTCAGAGCACACAATGCTCTGACATCAAAGCAATATACATTTCAATTTTACTCAAAAGTACTGAATGCAAACCTGATGAAAACATTTTAAGTTAACTTCCCACATGATTCTGACTTGTTTGAAAATTGTTTCATGCTTCTGCTCATCAAGACAAAAAAGTGGTTTTCTCAGTGCATACAATGCTCTGACAAAAAATGTAATATGCATTTCAATTTTACTCAAAAGTATTGAATGCAAACATGATTCATACATTTTAGGTTAACTTCCCACATGATTCTGAGTAGTTTGAAAGCTGTTTCATGCTTCTGGTCATCAAGACAAAAAAGTGGTTTTCTGAGTGTATATAATGCTCTGACAAAAAATATAATATACATTTCAATTTTACTCAAATGTACTGAATGCAAACCTGATGGAAACATATTAGGTTAACTTCCCACATTTAATCTGAGGAGTTTGAAAGTTGTTGCATCCCTCTGCTCATCAAGACAAAAAAGTTGTTTTCTCAGTGCACACAATCTTTGACAATAAAAGGAGTACACATTTCAATAATACACAAAAGTACTGACTGCAAAGCTAATGGAAACACCTTTGGTTTACTTCTCACATGATTCTGAGTTGTTTGAAAGTTGTTTCATGCTTCTGCTCATCAAGACAAAAAAGCTGTTTTCTCTGAGCATACAATGCTCTGACATTACAGCAGTATACATTTGAATTTTACTCAAATGTACTGAATACAAACCTGATGAAAACATATTAGGTGAACTTCCCACATCATTCTGAGTAGTTTGAAATTTTTTTCATCCTTCTGCTCATCAAGCCAAAAAAGTTGTTTTCTCAGTCCACGCAATCTTTGACAATTAAAGGAGCATACATTTCAATAATACACAAAAGTACTGATGGCAAACCTAATGGAAACACCTTTGGTTTACTTCTCACATGATTCTGAGTTGTTTGAAAGTTGTTTCATGCTTCTGCTCATCAAGACAAAAAAGTGGTTTTCTCAGTGTATGCAAAGCTCTGACAAAATATGTAATATACATTTCAATTTTACAGAAAATTACTGAATGCAAACATGATTGAAACATTTTAGGTTAACTTCCCACATGATTCTGAGTAGTTTGAAAGTTGTTTCATGCTTCTGGTCATCAAGACAAAAAAGCTGTTTTCTCAGAACATGCAGTGCTCTGACATTAAAACAGTATACATTTGAAATTTACTCAAATGTACTGAATGCAAACCTTATGGAAACACATTGGGTTAACTTCCCACATGATTCTGAGTACCTTGAAAGTAGCTTCATCCCTCTGCTCATCAAGACAAATAAGTTATTTTCTCAGTGCACACAACGCTTTGACAAAAGAAGGAGTATCCATTTCTATTATACTCAAAAAGACTGACTGCAATTTCAATGGAAACAGCTTAGGTGAAGTTCCCACATGATTCTGACTTGTTTTGAAGTTGTTACATGACTCTGCTCATCAAGAGAAAAAAGTTGTCATCTCAGTGAACACAATGCTCTGACGTCAAAGTAATATACATTTCAATTTTACTCAAAAGTACTGCATGCAAACAGGGTGAAAACATTTTAAGTTAATTTCCCACATGATTCTGACTTGTTTGACAGTTGTTTCAAGCTTCTGCTCATCAAGACAAAAAAGTTGTTTTCTCAGTGCACACAATCTTTGACAATAAGTGGAGTATACATTTCAATAATACACCAAAGTACTGACTGCAAACCTAATGGAAACACCTTTGGTGTACTTCTCACATGATTCTGAGTTGTTTGAAAGCTGTTTAATGCCTCTGCTCATCAAGACAAAAAAGTTCTTTTCTCAGTGCGCACTACGCTTTGACAAAAGAAGAGGTATACATTTCTATTATACTCAAAAATACTGACTGCAAACTCAATGGAAACAGCTTAGATGAAGTTCCCACATGAGTCTGACTTGTTTGGAAGTTGTTACATGAATCTGCTCATCAAGAGAAAAAAGTCGTCATCTCAGTGCACACAATGACACAGTGACTTCAAAGAAATGTACATTTCAACTTTACTCAAAAGTCCTGAAAGCAAACATGATTGAAACATTTTAGGTTAACTTCTCACATGATTTTGAGTAGTTTGAAAGTTGTTTCATGCTTCTGCACCTCAGGACAAAAAAGCTGTTTTCTCAGAGCATACAATGCTCTGACATTAAAGCAGTATACATTTCAATTTTACTCAACTGTACTGAATGCAAACCTGATGGAAACATATTAGGTTAACTTCCCACATGATTCTGAGTAGTTTGAAAGTTGTTTCATCCCTCTGCTCATCAAGAAAAAAAGTTGTTTTCTCAGTGCACACAATCTTTGACAATAAAGGGAGTATACATTTCAATAATACACAAAAGTTCTGACTGCAAAGCTAATGGAAACACGTTTGGTTTACTTCTCACATGATTCGAGTTGTTTGAAAGTTGTTACATGACTCTGCTCATCAAGACAAAAAAGCTGTCATCTCAGTGCACACAAAGCTCTGACTTCAAAGTAATATACATTTCAATTTTACTCAAAAGTACTGAATGCAAACCTGATGGAAACATGTTAGGTTAACTTCCCACATGATTCTGAGGAGTTTGAAAGTTGTTGCATCCCTCTGCTCATCAAGACAAAAAAGTTGTTTTCTCAGTGCACACAATCTTTGACAATAAAAGGAGAATACATTTCAATAATACACAAAAGTACTGACTGCAAACCTAATGGAAACACCTTTGGTTTACTTCCCACATGATTCTGAGTAGTTTGAAAGTAGTTTCATGCATTTGCTCATCAAGACAAAAAAGTTCTTTTCTCAGTGCACACAATGCTTTGACAAAAGATGGAGTGTACATTTCTATTATACTCAAAAATACTGACTGCACACTCAATGGAAACAACTTAGAAGAAGTTCCCACATGATTCTGACTTGTTTGGAAGTTGTTTCATGACTCTGCTCATGAAGAGAAAAAAGTTGACATCTCAGTGCACACAATGCTCTGACTTCAAAGTAATATACATTTCAGTTTTACTCAAAAGTACTGAATGCAAACCTGATGAAAACATTTTAAGTTAACTTCCCACATGATTCTGACTTGTTTGAAAGTTGTTTTATGCTTCTGCTCATCAAGACAACAAAGTGGTTTTCTCAGTGAGTACAATGGGCTGACAAAAAATGTAATATGCATTTCAATTTTACTCAAAAGTACTGAATGCAAACATGATTGAAACATTTTAGTTTAACTTCTCACATGATTCTGAGTAGTTTGAAAGTTGTCTCATGCTTCTGCTTGTCCAGACATAAAAGCTGATTCTCAGAGCATACAATGCTCTGACATTAAAGCAGTATACATTTCAATTTTACTCAAATGTACTGAATGCAAACCTAATGGAAACATTTTAGGTTAACTTCCCACATGATTCTGAGTAGTTTGTAAGTTGTTCCATGCTTCTGCTCATCAAGACAAAAAAGTGGTTTTCTCAGCGCATACAATGCTCTGACAAAATACGTAATATACATTTCAATTTTACTCAAAAGTACTGAATGCAAACATGATTGAAACATTTTAGGTTAACTTCCCACATGATTCTGAGTAGTTTGAAAGTTGTTTCATGCTTCCGGTCATCAAGACAAAAATGCTGTTTTCTCAGGGTATGCAGTGCTCTGACTTTAAAGCAGTATACATTTGAATTTTACACAAATGTACTGAATGCAAACCTGATGGAAACACATTGGGTTAACTTCCCACATGATTCTGAGTAGCTTGCAAGTAGTTTCATCCCTCTGCTCATCAAGACAAAAAAGTTCTTTTCACAGGGCACACAGCGCTTTGACAAAAGGAGTATACATTTCTATTATACTCAAAAATACTGATTCCAAACTCAAATGAAACAGCTTAGATGAAGTTCCCACATGATTCTGACTTGTTTGGAATTTGCTACAAGACTCTGCTCATCAAGAGAATAAAGTTGTCATCTCAGTGCACACAATGCTTTGACAAAAGATGGAGTGTACATTTCTATTATACTCAAAAATACTGACTGCAAACTCAATGGAAACAACTTAGAAGAAGTTCCCACATGATTCTGACTTGTTTGGAAGTTGTTTCATGACTCTGCTCATGAAGAGAAAAAAGTTGACATCTCAGTGCACACAATGCTCTGACTTCAAAGTAATATACATTTCAGTTTTACTCAAAAGTACTGAATGCAAACCTGATGAAAACATTTTAAGTTAACTTCCCACATGATTCTGACTTGTTTGAAAGTTGTTTTATGCTTCTGCTCATCACGACAACAAAGTGGTTTTCTCAGTGAATACAATGGGCTGACAAAAAATGCAATATGCATTTCAATTTTACTCAAAAGTACTGAATGCAAACATGATTGAAACATTTTAGTTTAACTTCTCACATGATTCTGAGTAGTTTGAAAGTTGTCTCATGCTTCTGCTCGTCCAGACATAAAAGCTGATTCTCAGAGCATACAATGCTCTGACATTAAAGCAGTATACATTTCAATTTTACTCAAAAGTACTGAATGCAAACATGATTGAAACATTTTAGGTTAACTTCCCACATGATTCTGAGTAGTTTGAAAGTTGTTTCATGCTTCTGGTCATCAAGACAAAAATGCTGTTTTCTCAGGGTATGCAGTGCTCTGACTTTAAAGCACTATACATTTGAATTTTACACAAATGTACTGAATGCAAACCTGATGGAAACACATTGGGTTAACTTCCCACATGATTCTGAGTAGCTTGCAAGTAGTTTCATCCCTCTGCTCATCAAGACAAAAAAGTTCTTTTCACAGGGCACACAGCGCTTTGACAAAAGGAGTATACATTTCTATTATACTCAAAAATACTGATTCCAAACTCAAATGAAACAGCTTAGATGAAGTTCCCACATGATTCTGACTTGTTTCGAAGTAGTTTCATGCTTCTGCTCATTAAGAGAAAAAAGTTGTCATCTCAGTGCACACAATGCTCTGACTTCAAAGTAATATACATTTCAATTTTACTCAAAAGGACTGAATGCAAACCTAATGAAAACATTTTAAGTTAACTTCGCACATCATTCTGAGTAGTTTGAAAGTTGTTTCATGCCTCTGCTCATCAAGACAAAAAAGTTGCTTTCTCAGTGCACACAATCTTTGACAATAAAAAGAGTATACATTTCAATAATACATAAAAGTATTGACTGCAAACCTAATGGAAACACCTTTGGTTTACTTCTCACATGATTCTGAGTTGTTTGCAGGTTGTTTCATGCTTCTGCTCATCAAGACAAAAAAGTGGTTTTCTCAGTGCATAAAATGCTCTGACAAAAAATGTAATATACATTTCAATTTTACTCAAATGTACTGAATGCAAACCTGATGAAAACATATTAGTTTAACTTCCCACATGATTCTGAGTAGTTTGAAAGTTGTTTCATGCCTCTGCTCATCAAGAGAAAAAAGTGGTTTTCTCAGTGCATACAATGCTCTTCCAAAAAATGTAATATACATTTCAATTTTACTCAAAAGTACTGAATACAAACATGATTGAAACACTTTAGGTTAACTTCTCGCATGATTCTGAGTAGTTTGAAAGTTGTTACATGCTACTGCTCCTCAAGACAAAAAAGCTGTTTTCTCAGAGCATACACTGCTCTGACGTTAAAGCAGTATACATTTCAAGTTTACTCAACTGTACTGAATGCAAACCTGATGGAAATATATTGGGTTAACTTCCCACATGATTCTGAGTAGTTTGAAAGTTGTTTCATGGCTCTACTCATGAAGAAAAAAAAGTTGTTTTCACAGTGCACACAACGCTTTGACAAAAGAAGGAGTATACATTTCTATTATACTCAAAAGTACTGACTGCAAACTCAATGAAAGCAACTTAGATGAAGATCCCACATGATTCTGAGTTGTTTGGAACTTGTTTCATTACTCTGCTCATCAAGAGAAAAAAGATGTCATCTCAGTGCACACAATGCTCTGACTTCAAAGTTAAATACATTTCAATTTTACTCAAAAGTACTGACTGCAAAGCAAATGGAAACACCTTTGGTTTACTTCTCACATGATTCTGAGTTGTTTTAAAGTTGTTTCATGCTTCTGCTCATCAAGACAAAAAAGTTGTTTTCTCAGTGCACACAGTCTTTGACAATAACAGGAGTATACATTTCAATAATACACAAAAGTAGTGACTGGAAACCTAATGGAAACACCTTTGGTTTACTTCTCACATGATTCTGAGTTGTTTGAAAGTTGTTTCATGCTTCTGCTCATCAAGATAAAAAAGTGGTTTTCTCAGTGCATACAATGCTCTGTCAAAATATGTAATATACATTTCAATTTTACTTAAAAGTATTGAATGCAAACATGATTGAAACATTTTAGGTTAACTTCCCACATGATTCTGAGTAGTTTGAAAGTTGTTTCATGCCTCTGCTCATCAAGACAAAAAAGTTCTTTTCTCAGTGCCACAACGCTTTGACAAAAGAAGAAGTATAAATTTCTATTATATTCAAAAGTACTGACGGCAAACTCAATGGGAACAGCTTAGATGAAGTTCCCACATGATTCTGACTTTTTTGGAAGTGGTTACCTGACTCTGCTCATCAAGAGAAAAAAGTTGTCATCTCAGTGCACACAATGCTCTGACTTCAAAGTAATATACATTTCAATTTCACTCAAAAGTACTGAATGCAAACCTGTTGAAAACATTTTAAGCTAACTTCTCACATGATTCTGAGTTGTTTGAAAGTTCATTCATGCTTCTGCTCATCAAGACAAAAAAGTGGTTTTCTCAGTGCATACAATGCTCTGAGAAAAAATATAATATACATTTCAATTTTACTCAAAAGTACTGAATGCAAACATGATTGAAACATTTTAGTTTAACTTCTCACATGATTCTGAGTAGTTTGAAAGTTGTTTCATGCTTCAGCTCCTCATGACAAAAAAGCTGATTTCTCAGAGCTTACAATGCTCTGACATTAAAGCAGTATACATTTCAATTTTACTCAAATGTACTGAATGCAAACGTGATGGAAACAGATTAGGTTAACATCCCACATGATTCTGAGTAGTTTGTAAGTTGTTTCATCCCTCTGCTCATCAAGACAAAAAAGTTGTTTTCTCAGTGCTCACAATCTTTGACAATAAAAGGAGTATACATTTCAATAATACAGAAAAGTACTGACTGCAAACTTAATGGAAACACCTTTGGTTTAATTCTCACATGATTCTGAGTTGTTTGAAAGTTGTTTCATGTTGCTGCTCATCAAGACAAAAAAGTTGTTTTCTCAGTGCACACAATCTTTTCAATAAAAGGAGTATACATTTCAATAATACACAAAAGTACTGAATGGAAACCAAATGGAAACACCTTTGGTTTACTTCTCACATGATTCTGAGTTGTTTGAAAGTTGTTTCATGCTTCTGCTCATCAAGACAAAAAAGTGGTTTTCTCAGTGCATGCAATGCTCTGACAAAATATGTAATATACATTTCAATTTTACTCAGATGTACTGAATGCAAACCTGATGGAAACACATTGGCTTAACTTTCTACATGATTCTGAGTAGTTTGAAAGTAGTTTCATGCCTCTGCTCCTCAAGACAAAAAAGAGGTTTTCTCAGTGCACACAATGCTTTCACAAAAGAAGGAGTATACTTTTCTTTTATACTCAAAAGTACTGAATGCAAACTCAATGGAAACAGCTTAGATGATGTTCCCACATGATTCTGAGTTGTTTGCAAGTTGTTTCATGACTCAACTCATCAAGAGAAAAAATTTGTCATCTCAGTGCACACAATCTTCTGACTTCAAAGTAATATAGATTTCAATTTTACTCAACAGTACTGAATGCATACCTGATGAAAACATTTTAAGTTAACGTCCCACATGATTCTGAGTTGTTTGAAAGTTGTTTCATGATTCTGCTCCTGAAGAGAAAAAAGTGGTTTTCTCAGTGCATAAAATGCTCTGACATTAAAGCAGTATACATTTCAATTTTACTCAATTGTACTGAATGCAAACCTGATGGAAACACTTTGGGTAAACTTCCCACATGATTCTGAGTGTTTAGAAGTTGTTTCATGCTGCTGCCTATCAAGATTAAAAAGTTGTTTTCTCAGTGCATACAAAGCTCTGACATTAAAGTAGTATAGATTTCAATGTTACTCCAAAGTACTGAAAGCAAACCAGATGGAAACACATTGGGTTAACTTCCCGCATGATTCTGAGTGTTTGGAAGTTGTTTCATGACTCTGCTCATCAAGACAAAAAAGTTGTTTTCTCAGGCAATCAATCTTTGACAATAAAAGGAGTATACATTTCAATAATACACAAAAGTACTGACTGGAAACCTAATGGAAACACATTTGGTTTACTTCTCACATGATCTGAGTTGTTTGAAAGTTGTTTCATGATTCTGCTCCTGAAGAGAAAATAGTGGTTTTCTCAGTGCATAAAATGCTCTGACATTAAAGCAGTATACATTTCAATTTTACTCAATTGTACTGAATGCAAACCTGATGGAAACACTTTGGGTAAACTTCCCACATGATTCTGAGTGTTTAGAAGTTGTTTCATGCTGCTGCCTATCAAGATTAAAAAGTTGTTTTCTCAGTGCATACAAAGCTCTGACATTAAAGTAGTGTAGATTTCAATGTTACTCCAAAGTACTGAAAGCAAACCAGATGGAAACACATTGGGTTAACTTCCCGCATGATTCTGAGTGTTTGGAAGTTGTTTCATGACTCTGCTCATCAAGACAAAAAAGTTGTTTTCTCAGGCAATCAATCTTTGACAATAAAAGGAGTATACATTTCAATAATACACAAAAGTACTGACTGGAAACCTAATGGAAACACATTTGGTTTACTTCTCACATGATCTGAGTTGTTTGAAAGTTGTTTCATGCTTTTGCTCATCAAGACAAAAAAGTTGTTTTCTCAGTGCACACAGTCTTTGACAATAAAAGGAGTATACATTTCAATAATACACAAAAGTACTGACATGGAAACCTAATGGAAACACCTTTGGTTTACTTCTCACATGATTCTGAGTTGTTTGAAAGTTGTTTCATGCTTCTGCTCATCAAGACAAAAAAGTGGTTTTCTCAGTGCATGCAATGCTCTGACAGAATTTGTAAAATACATTTCAATTTTACTCAAAAGTACTGAATGCAAACATGATTGAAACATTTTAGGTTAACTTCCCACATGATTCTGAGATGTTTGAAAGTTGTTTCATGCTGCTGCCTATCAAGATTAAAAAGTTGTTTTCTCAGTGCATACAAAGCTCTGACATTAAAGTAGTATAGATTTCAATGTTACTCCAAAGTACTCAAAGCAAACCAGATGGAAACACATTGGGTTAACTTCCCACATGATTCTGAGTGTTTGGAAGTTGTTTCATGACTCTGCTCATCAAGACAAAAAAGTTGTTTTCTCAGGCACTCAATCTTTGACAATAAAAGGAGTATACATTTCAATAATACACAAAAGTACTGACTGGAAACCTAATGGAAACACCTTTGGTTTACTTCTCACATGATCTGAGTTGTTTGAAAGTTGTTTCATGCTTCTGCTCATCAAGACAAAAAAGTAGTTTTCTCAGTGCACACAGTCTTTGACAATAAAAGGAGTATACATTTCAATAATACACAAAAGTACTGACTGGAAACCTAATGGAAACACCCTTGGTTTACTTCTCACATGATTCTGAGTTGTTTGAATGTTGTTTCATGCTTCTGGTCATCAAGATAAAAAAGATGTTTTCTCAGATCATGCAGTGCTCTGTCATTAAAGCAGTATACATTTGAATTTTACTCAAATTTACTGAATGCAAACCTGATGGAAACACATTGGGTTAACTTCCCACATGATTCTGAGTAGTTTGAAAGATCTTTCATGCCTCTGCTCATCAAGACAAAAAAGTTGTTTTCTCAGTGCACACAATCTTTGACAATAAAAGGAGTATACATTTCAATAATGCACAAAAGTACTGACCTGAAACCTAATGGAAACAACTTTGGTTTACTTCTCACATGATTCTGAGTTGTTTGAAAGTTGTTTCATGCTTCTGCTCATCTAGACAAAAAAGTCGTTTTCTCAGTGCATACAATGCTCTGACAAAATATGTAATATACATTTCAATTTTACTCAGAAGTACTGAATGCAAACATGATTGAAACATTTTAGGTTTACTTCCCACATGATTCTGAGTAGCTTGAAAGTAGTTTCAAGGCTTCTGCTCATCAAGACAAAAATGTTCTTTTCTCAGTCCACACAACGCTTTGACAAAAGAATGAGTATACATTTCTATTATACTCAAAAATGCTGACTGCATACTCAATGGAAACAGCTTAGATGAAGTTCCCACATGATTCTGACTTGTTTGGAATTTGCTTCATGCCTCTGCTCATCAAGACAAAAAAGTTGTTTTCTCAGGCACGCAATGCTCTGACTTCAAAGCAATATGCATTTCAATTTTACTCAAAAGTACTGAATGCGTACATGATGAAAACATTTTAAGTTCACTTCCCACATGATTCTGAGTTGTTTGAAAGTTGTTTGCTGCTTCTGCTCATCAAGACAAAAAAGTGGTTTTTTCGGTGCACACAATGCTCTGAGAAAAAATATAATATGCATTTCAATTTTACTCAAAAGTATTGAATGCAAACATGATTGAAACATTTTAGGTTAACTTCCCAGATGATTCTGACTAGTTTGAAAGTTGTTTCATGCTTCTGCTCATCAAGACAAAAAGGCTGCTTTGTCGGAGCATACAATGCTCTGACATTACAGCAGTATACATTTCAATTTTACTCAATTGTACTGAATGCAAACCTGATGAAAACATATTAGTTTAACCTCTCACATGATTCTGAGTAGTTTGAAAGTTGTTTCCAGCTTCTGCTCATCAAGACAAAAAAGTTGTTTTCTCAGGCACTCAATCTTTGACAATAAAAGGAGTATACATTTCAATAATACACAAAAGTACTGACTGGAAACCTAATGGAAACACCTTTGGTTTAATTGTCACATGATTCTGAGTTGTTTGAAAGTTGTTTATGCTGCTGCCTATCAAGACAAAAAAGTTGTTTTACCAGTGCATACAATGCTCTGACATTAAAGTAGTATACATTTCAATGTTACTCAAAAGTACTGAAAGCAAACCAGATGGAAACACATTGGGTTAACTTCCCACATCATTCTGAGTAGTTTGAAAGTTCCTTCATGCCTCTGCTCATCATGGCAAAAAAGTTGCTTTCTCAGTGCACACAATCTTTGACAATAAAAGGAGTATACATTTCAATAATACACAAAAGTACTGACTGGAAACCCAAAGGAAACACCTTTGGTTTACTTCTCACATGATTCTGAGTTGTTTGAAAGTTGTTTCATGCTTTTGCTCATGAAGACAAAAAAGTGGTTTTCTCAGTGCATACAATGCTCTGACAAAATATTTAATATAAATTTCAATTTTACTCAAAAGTACTGAATGCAAACATGATTGAAACATTTTAGGTTAACTTCCCACATCATTCTGAGTAGTTTCCAAGTTGTTTCATGCTTCTGGTCATCAAGACAAAAAAGCTTTTTTCTCAGAGCCTGCAGGGCTCTGTCATTAAAGCAGTATACATTAGAATTTTACTCAAATGTACTGAATGCAAACCTGATGGAAACACATTGGGTTAACTTCCCACATGATTCTGAGTAGTTTGAAAGTTGTTTCATCCCTCTGGTCATCAAGACAAAAGAGTTGTTTTCTCAGTGCTCACAATCGTTGACAGTCAAAGCAGTATAAATTTCAATAATACACAAAAGTACTGAATGCAAACCGAATGGAAACACCTTTGGTTTATTTCTCACATGATTCTGAGTTGTTTGAAAGTTGTTTCATGCCTCTGCTGATCAAGACAAAAAAAGTTCTTTTCTCAGTGCACACAATGCTTTGACAAAAGATGGAGTATACATTTCTATTATACTCAAAAGTACTGACCGCAAACTCAATGGAAACAGCTTAGATGAGGTTCCCATATGATTCTGAGTTGTTTGCAAGTTGTTTCATGACTCAGCTCATCAAGAGAAAAAATTTGTCATCTCAGTGCACACAATCTTCTGACATCAACGTAATATAGATTTCAATTTTACTCAACAGTACTGAATGCATACCTGATGAAAACAGTTTAAGTTAACGTCCCACATGATTCTGAGTTGTTTGAAAGTTGTTTCATGATTCTACTCATCAAGAGAAAAAAGTGGTTTTCTCAGTGCATACAATGCTCTTCCAAAAAATGTCATATACATTTCAATTTTACTCAAAAGTACTGAATACAAACATGATTCAAACATTTTAGGTTAACTTCTCACATGATTCTGAGTAGTTTGAAAGTTGTTTCATGCTTCTGCTCCTCAAGACAAAAAAGCTGTTTTCTCAGAGCATAAAATGCTCTGACATTAAAGCAGTATACATTTCAATTTTACTCAAATGTACTGAATGCAAACCTGATGGAAACATATTACATTAACTTCCCACATGATTCTGAGTAGATTGAAAGTTGTTTCATGCCTCTGCTCATGAAGACAAAAAACTTGTTTTCTCAGTGCTCACAACGCTTTGACAAAAGAAGGAGTATACATTTATATTATACTCAAAGGTACTGACTGCAAAGTCAATGCAAACAGCTTAGATGAAGTTCCCAGAGCATTCTCAGTTGTTTGGAATTTGTTTCATGACTCTGCTCATCAAGAGAAAAAAGTTGTCATTTCAGTGCACACAATGCTCTGACTTCAAAGTAATATACATTTCAATTTTACTCAAAAGTACAGAATGCAAACCTGATGAAAACATTTCAAGTTAACTTCCCACATGATTCTGAGTTGTTTGTAAGTTGTTTCATGCTTCTGCTCATCAAGACAAAAAGGCTGCTTTGTCAGAGCACACAGTGCTCTGACACTAAAGCAGTATACATTTGAATTTTACTCAAATGTACTGAATGCAAACCTGATGGAAACACTTTGGGTTAACTTCCCACATGATTCTGAGTAGCTTGAAAGTAGTTTCAAGGTTTCTGCTCATCAAGACAAAAAAGTTCTTTTCTCAGTCCACACAACGCTTTGACAAAAGAATGAGTATACATTTCTATTATACTCAAAAATGCTGACTGCATACTCAATGGAAACAGCTTAGATGAAGTTCCCACATGATTCTGACTTGTTTGGAATTTGTTTCATGACTCTGCTCATCAAGAGAAAAAAGTTGTTATCTCAGTGCACACAATAATCTGACTTCAAAGTAATATACATTTCAATTTTACTCAAATGTACTGAATACAAACATGATTCAAACATTTTAGGTTAACTTCTCACATGATTCTGAGTTGCTTGAAAGTTGTTTCATGCTTCTGCTCATCAAGATAAAAAAGTGGTTTTCTCAGTGCATACAATGCTCTGACAAAATATGTAATATGCATTTCAATTTTACTCAAAATTATTGAATGCAAACATGATTGAAACATTTTAGGTTAACTTCCCACATTATTCTAAGTAGTTTGAAAGTTGTTTCATGCTTCTGGTCATCAAGGCAAAAAAGCTGTTTTGTCAGAGCATGCAGTGCTCTGACATTAAAGCAGTATACATTTGAAATTTACTCAAATGTACTGAATGCAAACCTGATGGAAACATATTACGTTAACTTCCCACATGATTCTGAGTATTTTGAAAGTTGTTTCATCCCTCTGCTCATCAAGACCAAAAAGTTGTTTTCTCAGTGCTCACAATCTTTGACAATAAAAGGAGTATACATTTCAATAATACACAAAAGTACTGACTGCAAACCTAATGGAAAAACCTTTGGTTTACTTCTCAGATGATTCTGTGTTGTTTGAAAGTTGTTTCATGGCTCTGCTGATGAAGAAAAAAAAGTTGTTTTCTCAGTGCACACAACGCTTTGACAAAAGAAGGAGTACACATTTCTATTATACTCAAACGTACTGACTGCAAACTCAATGGAAACAACTTAGATGAAGATCCCACATGATTCAGAGTTGTTTGAAAGTAGTTTCATGCCTCTGCTCATCAAGGCAAAGAAGTTCTTTTCTCAGTGCACACAACGCTTTGACAAAAGAAGGAGTATAAATTTCTATTGTACTCAAAAGTAATGACTGCAAAGTCAATGCAAACAGTTTAGATGAAGTTCCCACATGATTCTAGGTTGTTTGGCATTTGTTTCATGAGTCTGCTCATCAAGAGAAAAAGGTTGTCATCTCAGAGCGCACAGTGCTCTGACTTCAAAGCAATATACATTTCAATTTTACTCAAATGTATTGAATGCAAACATGATTGAACATTTTAGGTTAACTTCCCACATGATTCTGAGTAGTTTGAAAGTTGTTTCATGCTTCTGCTCCTCAAGACAAAAGAGCTGTTTTCTCAGAGCAGACAATGCTGACATTAAAGCAGTATACATTTCAATTTTACTCAAATGTACTGAATGCAAACCTGATGGTAACATATTACGTTAACTTCCCACATGATTCAGAGTTCTTTGAAAGTAGTTTCATGCCTCTGCTCATCAAGACAAAAAAGTTCTTTTCTCAGTGCACACAACACTTTGACAAAAGAAGGAGTATAAATTTCTATTATACTCAAAAGTACTGACTGCAACGTCAATGCAAACAGTTTAGATGAAGTTCCCACATGATTCTAAGTTTTTTGGCATTTGTTTCATGACTCTGCTCATCAAGAGAAAAAAGTTGTCATCTCAGTGCACACAATGCTCTGACTTCAAAGCAATATACATTTCAATTTTACTCAAAAGTACTGAATGCAAACCTGATGAAAACATTTTAAGTTAACTTACCACATGATTCTGAGTTGTTTGAAAGTTGTTTCATGCTTCTGCTCATCAAGACAAAAAAGTGGTTTTCTCAGTGCATACAATGCTCTGACAGAAAATGTAATATGCATTTCAATTTTACTCAAAAGTACTGAATGCAAACATGATTGAAACATTTTAGGTTAACTTCCCAAATGATTCTGATTAGTTGGAAAGTTGTTTAATGCTTCTGCTCATCAAGACAAAAAGACTGCTTTGTCAGAGCATACAATGCTCTGACATTACAGCAGTATACATTTCAATTTTACTCAATTGTGCTGAATGCAAACCTCATGAAAACATATTAGTTTAACCTCTCACATGATTCTGAGTAGGTTGAAAGTTGTTTCATGCTTCTGCTCATCAAGACAAAAAAGTTGTTTACTCAGGCACTCAATTTTTGACAATATAAGGAGTAAACATTTCAATTATACTCAAAAGAACCGACTGCAAACTTAATGGAAACACCTTTAGTTTAATTCTCACATGATTCTGAGTTGTTTGAAAGTTGTTTCATGCTGCTGCCTATCAAGACAAAAAAGTTGTTTTCTCAGTGCATACAATGCACTGACATTAAAGTAGTATACATTTCAATGTTACTCAAAAGTAGTGAAAGCAAACCAAATGGAAACACATTGGGTTAACTTCCGACATGATTCTGCGTAGTTGAACGTTGTTTCATGCTTCTGGTAATCAAGACAAAAAAGCTGTTTTCTCAGAGCCTGCAGGGCTCTGACATTAAAGCAGTATATATTTGAATTTTACTCAAATGTACTGAATGCAAACCTGATGGAAACACATTGGGTTAACTTCCCACATGAGTCTGAGTAGTTGGAAAGTTGTTTCATCCCTCTGGTCATCAAGACAAAAGAGCTGTTTTCTCAGTGCTCACAATCGTTGACAGTAAAAGCAGTATAAATTTGAATAATACACAAAAGTACTGAGTGCAAACCGAATGGAAACACCTTTGGTTTACTTCGCACATGATTCTGTGTTGTTTGAAAGTTGTTTCATGCCTCTGCTCATCACGACAATAAAGTTCTTTTCTCAGTGCACACAACGCTTTGACAAAAGAAGTATAACTTTCTATTATACTCAAAAGTACTGACTGCAAAGTCAATGCAAACAGTTTAGATGAAGTTCCCACATGATTCTAAGTTGTTTGGCATTTGTTTCATGACTCTGCTCATCAAGAGAAAAAAGTTGTCATCTCAGTGCACACAATGCTCTGACTTCAAAGCAATATACATTTCAATTTTACTCAAAAGTACTGAATGCAAACCTGATGAAAACATTTTAAGTTAACTTCCCACTTGATTCTGAGTTGTTTGAAAGTTGTTTCATGCTTCTGCTCATCAAGACAAAAAAGTGGTTTTCTCAGTGCATACAAAGCTCTGACAAAAAATGTAATATGCATTTCAATTTTACTCAAAAGTACTGAATGCAAACATGATTGAAACATTTTAGGTTAACTTCCCAGATGATTCTGATTAGTTGGAAAGTTGTTTAATGCTTCTGCTCATCAAGACAAAAAGACTGCTTTGTCAGAGCATACAATGCTCTGACATTACAGCAGTATACATTTCAATTTTACTCAATTGTACTGAATGCAAACCTCATGAAAACATATTAGTTTAACCTCTCACATGATTCTGAGTAGTTTGAAAGTTGTTTCATGCCTCTGCTCATCAAGACAAAAAAGTTGTTTACTCAGGCACTCAATCTTTGACAATATAAGGAGTATACATTTCAATTATACTCAAAAGAACCGACTGCAAACTTAATGGAAACACCTTTAGTTTAATTCTCACATGATTCTGAGTTGTTTGAAAGTTGTTTCATGCTGCTGCCTATCAAGACAAAAAAGTGGTTTTCTCAGTGCATACAATGCTCTGACATTAAAGTAGTATACATTTCAATGTTACTCAAAAGTAGTGAAAGCAAACCAGATGGAAACACATTGGGTTAACTTCCGACATGATTCTGAGTAGTTTAAAAGTTCTTTCATGCCTCTGCTCATCAAGACAAAAAAGTTGTTTTCTCAGTGCACACAATCTTATGACTTCAAAGTAATATAGATTTCAATTTTACTCAACAGTACTGAATGCATACCTGATGAAAACATTTTAAGTTAACGTCCCACATGATTCTGAGTTGTTTGAAAGTTGTTTCATGATTCTACTCATCAAGAGAAAAAAGTGGTTTTCTCAGTGCATACAAAGCTCTTCCAAAAAATGTAATATACATTTCAATTTTACTCGAAAGTACTGAATACAAACATGATTGAAACATTTTAGGTTAACTTCTCACATGAATCTGAGTAGTTTGAAAGTTATTTCATGCTTCTGCTCCTCAAGACAAAAAAGCTGTTTTCTCAGAGCATAAAATGCTCTGACATTAAAGCAGTATACATTTCAATTTTACTCAAATCTACTGAATGCAAACCTGATGGAAAGATATTACGTTAACTTCCCACATGATTCTGAGTAGATTGAAAGTTGTTTCATGCCTCTGCTCATCAAGACAAAAAACTTGTTGTCTCAGTGCTCACAACGCTTTGACAAAAGAAGGAGTATACATTTATATTATACTCAAAAGTACTGACTGCAAAGTCAATACAAACAGCTTAGATGAAGTTCTCAGAGCATTCTCAGTTGTTTGGAATTTGTTTAATGACTCTGCTCATCAAGAGAACGAAGTTGTCATCTCAGTGCACACAATGCTCTGACTTCAAAGTAATATACATTTCAATTTTACTCAAAAGTACAGAATGCAAACCTGATGAAAGCATTTTAAGTTAATTTCCCACATGATTCTGAGTTGTTTAAAAGTTGTTTCATGCTTCTGCTCATCAAGACAAAAAAAGTTGTTTTCTCAGTGCATACAACGCTCTGACAAAAAATGTAATATACATTTCAATTTTACTCAAAAGTATTGAATGCAAACATGATTGAAACATTTTAGGTTAACTTCCCACATGATTCTGAGTAGTTTGAAAGTTGTTTCATGCTTCTGGTCATCAAGACAAAAAAGCTGTTTTCTCAGAGCATGCACTGCTCTGACATTAAAGCAGTATACATCTGAATTTTACTCAAATGTACTGAATGCAAACCTGATGGAAATATATTGGGTTAACTTCCCACATGATTCTGAATAGTTTGAAAGTTGTTTCATGGCTCTGTTCATGATGAAAAAAAAGTTGTTTTCTCAGTGCACACAACGCTTTGACAAAAGAAGGAGTATACATTTCTATTATACTCAAAAGTACTGACTGCAAACTCAATGGAAACAACTTAGATGAAGATCCCACATGATTCTGAGTTGTTTGGAAGTTGTTTCATGACTCTGCTCATCAAGAGAACAAAGATGTCATCTCAGTGCACACAATGCTCCGACTTCAAAGTAATATACATTTCAATTTTACTCAAAAGTACTGAATGCAAACATGATTGAATCATTTTAGGTTAACTTCGCAGATGATTCTGATTAGTTTGAAAGTTGTTTAATGCTTCTGCTCATCAAGAGAAAAAGGCTGCTTTGTCAGAGCATACAATGCTCTGACATTACAGCAGTATACATTTCAATTTTACTGAATTGTACTGAATGCAAACCTGATGAAAACATATTAGTTTAACCTCTCACATGATTCTGAGTAGTTTGAAAGTTGTTTCATGCTTCTGCTCATCAAGACAAAAAAGTGGTTTTCTCAGTGCATACAATGCTCTGACAAAAAATATAATATACATTTCAATTTTACTCAAAAGTACTGAATGCAAACATGATTGAAAAATTTTAGTTTAACTTCTCACATGATTCTGAGTAGTTTGAAAGTTGTTTCATGCTTCTGCTCCTCAAGACAAAAAGTTGTTTTCTCAGTGCTCACAATCTTTGACAATAAAAGGAGTATACATTTCAATAATACACAAAAGTACTGACTGCAAACCTAATGGAAACACCTTTGGTTTACTTCTCAGACGATTCTGAGTTATTTGAAAGTTGTTTCATGGCTCTGCTCATGAAGAAAAAAGAGTTGTTTTCTCAGTGCACACAACGCTTTGACAAAAGGAGTATATATTTCTATTCTACTCAAAAGTACTGACTGCAAACTCAATGGAAACAACTTAGATGAAGATCCCACATGATTCAGAGTTGTTTGAAAGTAGTTTCATGCCTCTGCTCATCAAGACAAAAAAGTTCTTTTCTCAGTGCACACAACGCTTTGACAAAAGAAGGAGTATAAATTTCTATTATACTCAAAAGTACTGACTGCAAAGTCAATGCAAACAGTTTAGCTGAAGTTCCCACATGATTCTAAGTTGTTTGGCATTTGTTTCATGACTCTGCTCATCAAGAGAAAAAAGTTGTCATCTCAGAGCACACAATGCTCTGACATCAAAGCAATATACATTTCAATTTTACTCAAAAGTACTGAATGCAAACCTGATGAAAACATTTTAAGTTAACTTCCCACATGATTCTGACTTGTTTGAAAATTGTTTCATGCTTCTGCTCATCAAGACAAAAAAGTGGTTTTCTCAGTGCATACAATGCTCTGACAAAAAATGTAATATGCATTTCAATTTTACTCAGAAGTATTGAATGCAAACATGATTCAAACATTTTAGGTTAACTTCCCACATGATTCTGAGTAGTTTGAAAGCTGTTTCATGCTTCTGGTCATCAAGACAAAAAAGTGGTTTTCTGAGTGTATATAATGCTCTGACAAAAAATATAATATACATTTCAATTTTACTCAAATGTACTGAATGCAAACCTGATGGAAACATATTAGGTTAACTTCCCACATTTAATCTGAGGAGTTTGAAAGTTGTTGCATCCCTCTGCTCATCAAGACAAAAAAGTTGTTTTCTCAGTGCACACAATCTTTGACAATAAAAGGAGTACACATTTCAATAATACACAAAAGTACTGACTGCAAAGCTAATGGAAACACCTTTGGTTTACTTCTCACATGATTCTGAGTTGTTTGAAAGTTGTTTCATGCTTCTGCTCATCAAGACAAAAAAGCTGTTTTCTCTGAGCATACAATGCTCTGACATTACAGCAGTATACATTTGAATTTTACTCAAATGTACTGAATGCAAACCTGATGAAAACATATTAGGTGAACTTCCCACATCATTCTGAGTAGTTTGAAATTTTTTTCATCCTTCTGCTCATCAAGCCAAAAAAGTTGTTTTCTCAGTCCACGCAATCTTTGACAATTAAAGGAGCATACATTTCAATAATACACAAAAGTACTGATGGCAAACCTAATGGAAACACCTTTGGTTTACTTCTCACATGATTCTGAGTTGTTTGAAAGTTGTTTCATGCTTCTGCTCATCAAGACAAAAAAGTGGTTTTCTCAGTGTATGCAAAGCTCTGACAAAATATGTAACATACATTTCAATTTTACAGAAAATTACTGAATGCAAACATGATTGAAACATTTTAGGATAACTTCCCACATGATTCTGAGTAGTTTGAAAGTTGTTTCATGCTTCTGGTCATCAAGACAAAAAAGCTGTTTTCTCAGAACATGCAGTGCTCTGACATTAAAACAGTATACATTTGAAATTTACTCAAATGTACTGAATGCAAACCTTATGGAAACACATTGGGTTAACTTCCCACATGATTCTGAGTACCTTGAAAGTAGCTTCATCCCTCTGCTCATCAAGACAAATAAGTTATTTTCTCAGTGCACACAACGCTTTGACAAAAGAAGGAGTATCCATTTCTATTATACTCAAAAAGACTGACTGCAATTTCAATGGAAACAGCTTAGGTGAAGTTCCCACATGATTCTGACTTGTTTTGAAGTTGTTACATGACTCTGCTCATCAAGAGAAAAAAGTTGTCATCTCAGTGAACACAATGCTCTGACGTCAAAGTAATATACATTTCAATTTTACTCAAAAGTACTGCATGCAAACAGGGTGAAAACATTTTAAGTTAATTTCCCACATGATTCTGACTTGTTTGACAGTTGTTTCAAGCTTCTGCTCATCAAGACAAAAAAGTTGTTTTCTCAGTGCACACAATCTTTGACAATAAGAGGAGTATACATTTCAATAATACACCAAAGTACTGACTGCAAACCTAATGGAAACACCTTTGGTGTACTTCTCACATCATTCTGAGTTGTTTGAAAGCTGTTTAATGCCTCTGCTCATCAAGACAAAAAAGTTCTTTTCTCAGTGCGCACAACGCTTTGACAAAAGAAGAGGTATACATTTCTATTATACTCAAAAATACTGACTGCAAACTCAATGGAAACAGCTTAGATGAAGTTCCCACATGAGTCTGACTTGTTTGGAAGTTGTTACATGAATCTGCTCATCAAGAGAAAAAAGTCGTCATCTCAGTGCACACAATGACACAGTGACTTCAAAGAAATGTACATTTCAACTTTACTCAAAAGTCCTGAAAGCAAACATGATTGAAACATTTTAGGTTAACTTCTCACATGATTTTGAGTAGTTTGAAAGTTGTTTCATGCTTCTGCACCTCAGGACAAAAAAGCTGTTTTCTCAGAGCATACAATGCTCTGACATTAAAGCAGTATACATTTCAATTTTACTCAACTGTACTGAATGCAAACCTGATGGAAACATATTAGGTTAACTTCCCACATGATTCTGAGTAGTTTGAAAGTTGTTTCATCCCTCTGCTCATCAAGAAAAAAAGTTGTTTTCTCAGTGCACACAATCTTTGACAATAAAGGGAGTATACATTTCAATAATACACAAAAGTTCTGACTGCAAAGCTAATGGAAACACGTTTGGTTTACTTCTCACATGATTCTGAGTTGTTTGAAAGTTGTTACATGACTCTGCTCATCAAGACAAAAAAGCTGTCATCTCAGTGCACACAAAGCTCTGACTTCAAAGTAATATACATTTCAATTTTACTCAAAAGTACTGAATGCAAACCTGATGGAAACATGTTAGGTTAACTTCCCACATGATTCTGAGGAGTTTGAAAGTTGTTGCATCCCTCTGCTCATCAAGACAAAAAAGTTGTTTTCTCAGTGCACACAATCTTTGACAATAAAAGGAGAATACATTTCAATAATACACAAAAGTACTGACTGCAAACCTAATGGAAACACCTTTGGTTTACTTCCCACATGATTCTGAGTAGTTTGAAAGTAGTTTCATGCATTTGCTCATCAAGACAAAAAAGTTCTTTTCTCAGTGCACACAATGCTTTGACAAAAGATGGAGTGTACATTTCTATTATACTCAAAAATACTGACTGCACACTCAATGGAAACAACTTAGAAGAAGTTCCCACATGATTCTGACTTGTTTGGAAGTTGTTTCATGACTCTGCTCATGAAGAGAAAAAAGTTGACATCTCAGTGCACACAATGCTCTGACTTCAAAGTAATATACATTTCAGTTTTACTCAAAAGTACTGAATGCAAACCTGATGAAAACATTTTAAGTTAACTTCCCACATGATTCTGACTTGTTTGAAAGTTGTTTTATGCTTCTGCTCATCAAGACAACAAAGTGGTTTTCTCAGTGAGTACAATGGGCTGACAAAAAATGTAATATGCATTTCAATTTTACTCAAAAGTACTGAATGCAAACATGATTGAAACATTTTAGTTTAACTTCTCACATGATTCTGAGTAGTTTGAAAGTTGTCTCATGCTTCTGCTTGTCCAGACATAAAAGCTGATTCTCAGAGCATACAATGCTCTGACATTAAAGCAGTATACATTTCAATTTTACTCAAATGTACTGAATGCAAACCTAATGGAAACATTTTAGGTTAACTTCCCACATGATTCTGAGTAGTTTGTAAGTTGTTCCATGCTTCTGCTCATCAAGACAAAAAAGTGGTTTTCTCAGCGCATACAATGCTCTGACAAAATACGTAATATACATTTCAATTTTACTCAAAAGTACTGAATGCAAACATGATTGAAACATTTTAGGTTAACTTCCCACATGATTCTGAGTAGTTTGAAAGTTGTTTCATGCTTCCGGTCATCAAGACAAAAATGCTGTTTTCTCATGGTATGCAGTGCTCTGACTTTAAAGCAGTATACATTTGAATTTTACACAAATGTACTGAATGCAAACCTGATGGAAACACATTGGGTTAACTTCCCACATGATTCTGAGTAGCTTGCAAGTAGTTTCATCCCTCTGCTCATCAAGACAAAAAAGTTCTTTTCACAGGGCACACAGCGCTTTGACAAAAGGAGTATACATTTCTATTATACTCAAAAATACTGATTCCAAACTCAAATGAAACAGCTTAGATGAAGTTCCCACATGATTCTGACTTGTTTGGAATTTGCTACAAGACTCTGCTCATCAAGAGAATAAAGTTGTCATCTCAGTGCACACAATGCTTTGACAAAAGATGGAGTGTACATTTCTATTATACTCAAAAATACTGACTGCAAACTCAATGGAAACAACTTAGAAGAAGTTCCCACATGATTCTGACTTGTTTGGAAGTTGTTTCATGACTCTGCTCATGAAGAGAAAAAAGTTGACATCTCAGTGCACACAATGCTCTGACTTCAAAGTAATATACATTTCAGTTTTACTCAAAAGTACTGAATGCAAACCTGATGAAAACATTTTAAGTTAACTTCCCACATGATTCTGACTTGTTTGAAAGTTGTTTTATGCTTCTGCTCATCACGACAACAAAGTGGTTTTCTCAGTGAATACAATGGGCTGACAAAAAATGCAATATGCATTTCAATTTTACTCAAAAGTACTGAATGCAAACATGATTGAAACATTTTAGTTTAACTTCTCACATGATTCTGAGTAGTTTGAAAGTTGTCTCATGCTTCTGCTCGTCCAGACATAAAAGCTGATTCTCAGAGCATACAATGCTCTGACATTAAAGCAGTATACATTTCAATTTTACTCAAAAGTACTGAATGCAAACATGATTGAAACATTTTAGGTTAACTTCCCACATGATTCTGAGTAGTTTGAAAGTTGTTTCATGCTTCTGGTCATCAAGACAAAAATGCTGTTTTCTCAGGGTATGCAGTGCTCTGACTTTAAAGCAGTATACATTTGAATTTTACACAAATGTACTGAATGCAAACCTGATGGAAACACATTGGGTTAACTTCCCACATGATTCTGAGTAGCTTGCAAGTAGTTTCATCCCTCTGCTCATCAAGACAAAAAAGTTCTTTTCACAGGGCACACAGCGCTTTGACAAAAGGAGTATACATTTCTATTATACTCAAAAATACTGATTCCAAACTCAAATGAAACAGCTTAGATGAAGTTCCCACATGATTCTGACTTGTTTCGAAGTAGTTTCATGCTTCTGCTCATTGAGAAAAAAGTTGTCATCTCAGTGCACACAATGCTCTGACTTCAAAGTAATATACATTTCAATTTTACTCAAAAGGACTGAATGCAAACCTAATGAAAACATTTTAAGTTAACTTCGCACATCATTCTGAGTAGTTTGAAAGTTGTTTCATGCCTCTGCTCATCAAGACAAAAAAGTTGCTTTCTCAGTGCACACAATCTTTGACAATAAAAAGAGTATACATTTCAATAATACATAAAAGTATTGACTGCAAACCTAATGGAAACACCTTTGGTTTACTTCTCACATGATTCTGAGTTGTTTGCAGGTTGTTTCATGCTTCTGCTCATCAAGACAAAAAAGTGGTTTTCTCAGTGCATAAAATGCTCTGACAAAAAATGTAATATACATTTCAATTTTACTCAAATGTACTGAATGCAAACCTGATGAAAACATATTAGTTTAACTTCCCACATGATTCTGAGTAGTTTGAAAGTTGTTTCATGCCTCTGCTCATCAAGACGAAGAAGTTGTTTTCTCGGTGCACACAATCTTTGACAATAAAAGCAGTATACATTTCAATAATACATAAAAGTACTGACTGCAAAACTAATGGAAACACCTTTGGTTTATTTCTCACATGATTCTGAGTTGTTTGAAAGCTGTTTCATGCTTCTGCTCATCAAGACAAAAAAGTGGTTTTCATAGTGCATACCATGCTCTGACAAAAAATGCAATATACATTTCAATTTTACTCAGAAGAACTGAATGCAAACATGATTGAAACATTTTAGGTTAACTTCCCACGTGATTCTGTGTAGCTTGAAAGTTCTTTCATAATTCTGCTCATCAAGACAAAAAAGTTTTTTTCTCAGAGCATGCAGTGCTCTGACATTAAAGCAGTATACATTTGAATTTTACTCAAATCTACTGAATGCAAACCTGATGGAAACACATTGGGTTAACTTCCCACATGATTCTGAATAGTTTGAAAGTAGTTTAATGGCTCTGCTCATCAAGAAAAAAGTTGTTTTCTCAGTGCACACAACGCTTTGACAAAAGAAGGAGTATACATTCCTATTATACTCAAAAGTACTGACTGCAAACTCAATGGAAACAGGTGAGATGAAGATCCCACATCATTCTGAGTTGTTTGGAAGGTGTTTCATGACTCTGCTCATCAAGAGAAAAAAGTTGTCATCTCAGTGCACACAATGCTCTGACTTCAAAGTAATATACATTTGAATTTTACTCAAAAGTAAAGAAGGCAAACCTAATGAAAACATTTTAAGTTAACATCCCACATGATTCTGAATTGTTTTAAAGTTGTTTCATGCTTCTGCTCATCAAGACAACAAAGTGGTTTTCTCATGCATATAATTCTCTGCCAAAAAATGTAATATACATTTCAATTGTACTCAAAAGTACTGGATGCAAACATGATTGAAACATTTTAGGTTAACTTCCCAGATGATTCTGATTAGTTTGAAAGTTGTTTCATGCTTCTGCTCATCAAGACAAAAAAGCTGCTTTCTCAGAGCATACAATCTTTGGCAATAAAAGGAGTATACATTTCAATTATACTCAAAAGTACTGACTGCAAACCTAATGGAAACACGTTTGGTTTAATTCTCACATGATTCTGAGTTGTTTGAAAGTTGTTTCATGCTTCTGCCTATCAAGACAAAAAATTGTTTTCTCAGTGCATACAATGCTCTGACATTAAAATAATATATATTTCAATGTTACTCAAAAGTACTGAAAGGAAACCAGATGAAAACACATTGGGTTAACTTCCCACATGATTCTGATTAGTTTGAAAGTTCTTTCATGACTCTTCTGATCAAGACAAAAAGTTGTTTTCTCAGTGCTCACAACACTTTGACAAAAGAAGGAGTATACATTTCTATTATACTCAAAAGTACTGACTGCAAAGTCAATGCAAACAGGTTAGATGAAGTTCCGACATGATTCTGAGTTGTTTGCAATTTGTTTCATGACTCTGCTCATCAAGACAAATAAGTGGTCTTCTCAGTGCATACAATGCTCTGACAGAAAATGTAATATACATTTCAATTTTCCTCAAAAGTACTGAATGCAAACATGATTGAAACATTTTTAGTTAACTTCCCAGATTATTCTGAGTCGTTTGAAAGTTGTTTCATGCTTCTGATCATCAAGACAAAAAAGCTTTTTTCTCAGTGCATACAATGCTCAGACATTAAAATAGTATACATTTCAATTTTACTCAAAAGTACTGAATGCAAACCGGATGGAAACATCTTAACATTACTCCCCACATGATTCTGAGATGTTAGAGATCTGATATATCACTGAGCTGTTGAAGATAAAAAAATGCTTTCTCAGTGCATACAGCTCTCTGACATGAAAAGAAGCATACATTTCAATTTTACTCAAAAGTACTGAATGCAAACTGAATGGAAACTTATTGTGTTAATTTTCCACATGATACTGAGTAGTTTCAAAGTTGTTTCATCCCTCTGCTCATCAAGACAAAAAAGTTGTTTTCTAAGTGCACACAATGCTTTGACAATAAAAGGAGTATTCATTGCAATTATACTCAGAAGTACTGACTGGAAATTCAATGGAAACAGCTTAGATTAAGTTCCAACATGATTCTGAGTTGTTTGGAAGTTTCTTCATGCTTCTGCTCATCAAGACAAAAAAGCTGTTTTCTCAGTGCATACAATGCTCTGACTTGAAAGCAGTATACATTTGAATTTTAAACAAATGTACTGAATGCAAACCTGATGGAAACGTATTGGGATAACTTCCCACATGATTCTGAGTAGTTTGAAAGTTGTTTCATGCCCCTGCTCATCAAGACAAAAAGCTTGTTTTCTCAGTGCACACAATGCTTTCACAATGAAAGGAGTACATATTTCAATTATACTCAAAAGTACTGATGGCAAACCTAATGGAAACACCTTTGGTTTACTTCTCATATAATTCTGAGTTGTTTAAAAGTTGATTCATTCTTCTGCTCATCAAGACAAAAAAGTTGTTTTCTCAGTGCACACAATGTTCTGTCATTAAAGTAGTAGACATTTCAATTTTACTCAAAAGTACTGAATGCAAACCTGATTGAAACATCTTAAGTTAACTTCCCACATGATTGTGAGTTGTTTGAACGTTGTTTCATGCCTGTGCTCATGAAGACAAAAAAGTTGTTTTCTCAGAGCATACAATGCTCTGACATTAAAGCAGTATACATTTTCAATTTTACTTAAAATTACTGACCGCAAACTTAATGTAAATACCTTTGGTTAAGTTCCCACATGATTCTGAGCTGTTTGGAAGTTGTTTCATGCCTCTGCTCATCAAGACAAAGAAGTTGTTTTCTCAGTGCACACAATGCTTTGACAATAAAAGGAGCATACATTTCAATTAAACTGAAAAGTACTGACTGCAAACTCAATGGAAACATCTTAGATTAAGTTCCCACATGATTCTGAGTTGCTTGGAAATTGTTTCATGACTCTGCTCATCAAGAGGAGAAAGTTGTTATCTCAGTGCACACAATGCTCTGACATTGAAGTAGCATACAATTCAATTTTACTCAGAAGTACTGAATGCAAACCTGATTGAAGCATTCTAGGTTAACTTCCGACATGATTGTGAGTTGTTTGAATGTTGTTTCATGCCTCTGCTGATCAAGACAAAAAAGTTGTTTTCTCAGAGCATACAATGCTTTAACAAAAAATTTAGTATACATTTCAAATGTCATCAAAAGTACTGACTGCAAACTTAATGGAAATACCTTAGGTTAAATTCCCACATGATTCTGAGTTGTTTCATGCCTCTGCTCATTAAGACAAAAAAGATGTTTTCTCAGTGCACACAAGGTGTTGACAATAAAAGGAGTATAGATTTCATTTATACTCAAAAGTACTGCCTGCAGACCTAATGGAAACACCTTTGGTTTACCTCTCACATGATTCTGAGTTGTTTGAAAGTTGTTTATATGTTTCTGCTCATAAAGACAAAAAAGTTGTTTTCTCAGTGCATATAATGCTCTGACATTAAAGCAGCATACATTTTAATTTTACTCAAAAGTACTGACTACAAACCTGATGAAAACATATTAGGTTAATTTCCCACATGATTCTGAGTTGTTTGAAAGTTGTTTCATGCCTCTGCTCATCAAGAGAAAAAAGTTGTTTTGTCAGTGCACACAATGCTTTGAGAATAAAAGGAGTATACATTTCAATTATACTCAAAAGTACTGACTGCAAACCTAATGGAAACACCATTGATTTACTTCTCACATGATTTTGAGTAGTTTGAAAGTTGTTTCATTCTTCTGCTCATCAACACAAAAAAGTTGTTTTCTCAGTGCATACAATGCTCTGACATTAAAAGTAGTATACATTTCAATTATACTCAAAAGTGCTGCATGCAAACCTGATGGAAACATCTTAACATTACTCCTCATATGATTCTGAGATGTTTGAGAGCTGTTATATCACTGAGCTGTTCAAGTTAAAAAGAAGATTTCTCAGTGCATGGAGTGCTCTGACATTAAAAGAATTATACATTTCAATTTTACTCAAAAGTACTGAATGCAAACCTGATGGAAACTTATTGGGTTAATTTCCCACATGATTCTGAATAGCTTGTAAGTTGTTTCATGTCTCTGCTCATCAAGACAAAAAAGTTGTTTTCTCAGTGCACAGAATGCTCTGACAATAAAAGGAGTATACATTTCAATTATACTCAAAAGTACTGCATGCAAACCGGATGGAAACATCTTAACATTACTCGCCATATAATTCTGAGATGTTAGAGAGCTGTTATTTCACTGAGCTGTTCAAGATAAGAAAGATGATTTCTCAGTGCATACAGCTCTCTGACAGTAAAAGAAGTATACATTTCAATTATACTCAAAAGTACTGACTGCAAACCTAATGGAAACACCATTGGTTTACTTCTCACATGATTTTGAGTAGTTTGAAAGTTGTTTCATTCTTCTGCTCATCAACACAAAAAAGTTGTTTTCTCAGTGCATACAATGCTCTGACATTAGAAGTAGTATACATTTCAATTATACTCAAAAGTACTGACTGGAAATTCAATGGAAACAGCTTAGATTAAGTTCCTACATGATTCTGAGTTGTTTGGAAGTTTCTTCATGCTTCTGCTCATCAAGACAAAAAAGCTGTTTTCTCAGTGCATACAATGCTCTGACTTGAAAGCAGTATACATTTGAATTTTAAACAAATGTACTGAATGCAAACCTGATGGAAACGTATTGGGATAACTTCCCACATGATTCTGAGTAGTTTGAAAGTTGTTTCATGCCCCTGCTCATCAAGAGAAAAAGCTTGTTTTCTCAGAGCAATGAAAGGAGTACATATTTCAATTATACTCAAAATTACATACATTTCAATTTTACTCAAAAGTACTGAATGTAAACCTGATGGAAACTTATTGGGCTAATTTCCCACATGATTCTCAGTAGTTTGAAAGTTGTTTCATGCCTCTGCTCATCAAGGCAAAAAAGTTGTTTTCTCAGTGAACACAATGCTTTGACAATAAAAGGAGAATACATTTCAATTATACTCAAAAGTACTAACAGCCAACCTAATGGAAACACCTTTGGTTTGCTTCCCACATGATTCTGAGTTGTTTGAAAGTGTTTCATGCTTCCGCTCATCAAGACAAAAAAGTTGTTTTTGTCAGGGCATACAATGCTCTGGCATTAAAGTAATATACATTTCAATTTTGCTAAAAAGTATTGAATGCAAACCTGATTGAAACATTTTAGGTTAACTTCCCACATCATTCTGAGTTGTTTGAAAGTTCTTTCATGCCTCTGCTCATCAAGACAAAAAAGTTGTTTTCTCAGAGCATACAATGCTTTAACAAAAAATTTAGTATACAGTTCAAAATGTACTCAAAAGTACTGACCGCAAACTTAATGGAAATACCATAGGTTAAGTTCCCACATGATTCTGAATTGTTTGGAGGGTGTTTCCTGCCTCTGCTCATGAAGACAAAAAAGTTGTTTTCTCAGTGCATACAAAGCACTGACATTAAAGCAGTATACATTTGAATTTTACTCAAAAGTACTGAATGCACACCTAATGGACACACCTTTGGTTTACTACTCATATGACTCGGAGTTGTTTGGAAGTTGTTTCATGTCTCTGCTCACCAAGAGAAAAAAGTTGTTTTCTCAGTGCACACAATGCTCTGACACTAAAGTAATATACATTTCAATTTTGCTCAAATGTACTGAATGCAAACCTGATTGGAACATTTTAGGTTAACTTCCCATATGATTTTGAGTTGTTTTGAAAGTAGTTTCATGCTTCTGCTCATCAAGACAAAAAAGCCGTTATCTCAGTGCATACAATGCTCTGACATTAAAGCAGTATACATTTGAATTTTACTCAAATGTACTGAATGCAAACCTGATGGAAACATATTGGGTTCACTTTCCACATGATTCTGAGTAGTTTGAAAGTTGTTTCATGCCTCTGTTAATCAAGACATTAAAGTTATTTTCTCAGTGCACACAAGGCGTTGACAGTAAAAGGAATATACATTTCAATTATACACAAAAGTACTGACTGCAAACCTAATGGAAACACCTTTGGTTTACTACTCATATGACTCTGAGTTGTTGGAAGTTGTTTCATGTCTCTGCTCACCAAGAGAAAAAAGTTGTTTTCTCAGAGCACACAATGTTCTGACATTAAAGTAATATACATTTCAATTTTGCGCAAATGTACTGAATGCAAACCTGATTGCAACATTTTAGGTTAACTTCCCACATGATTCTGAGTTGTTGGAAAGTTGTTTCATGCTTCTGCTCATCAAGACAAAAAAGCTGTTTTCACAGTACATACAAATCTCTGACATTACAGCAGCATACATTTGAATTTTACTCAAATGTACTGATTGCAAACCGGATGGAAACATATTGGGGTAACTTCCCACATGATTCTGAGTAGTTTGAAAGTTGTTTCATGCCTCTGCTCATCAAGACAAAGAAGTTATTTTCTCAGAGCACACAATGCTTTGACAATAAAAGAGTATACTTTTCAATTATACCTCAAAGTACTGACTGCAAACTCAATGGAAACAGCTTAGATAAAGTTCCCACATGACTCTGACTTGTTTGGAAATTGTTTCATGACTCTGCTCATCAAGAGAAAAAAGTTGTTATCTCAGTGCACACAATGCTCTGACATTGAAGTAGTATACATTTCAATTTTACTCAGAAGTACTGAACGCAAACCTGATTGAAATATTTTAGGTTAACTTCCCACATGATTCTGAGTTCTATGAAAGTTGTTTCATGCCTCGGCTCACCAGAGAAAAAAGTTGTTTTCTCAGTGCAAACAATGCTCTGACATTAAAGTAATATACATTTCAATTTTGCTCAAAAGTACTGAATGCAAACCTGATTGAAACATTTTAGGTTTAACTTCCCACATGATTCTGAGTTGCTTGAAAGTTGTTTCATGTTTCTGCTCATCAAGACAAAAAAGCTGTTTTCTCAGTGCATACAATGCTCTGACAATAAAAGGAGTATACATTTCAATTATACTCAAAAGTACTGACTGCAAACTGAATGGAAATACCTTAGGTTAAGTTCTCACATTATTCTGAGTTGTTTGAAAGTTGTTTCATGCTTCTGCTCATCAAGACAAAAAAGAGGTTTTCTCAGTACATGCAATGCTCTGACAAAATATGTAATATACATTTCAATTTTACTCAGAAGTACTGAATGCAAACATGATTGAAACATTTTAGGTTAACTTCCCACATGATTCTGAATAGTTTGAAAGTTGTTTCATGTTTCTGCTCATCAAGACAAAAAAGCTGTTTTCTCAGTGCATACAATGCTCTGATATTAAAGCAGCATACATTTGAATTTTACTCAAATGCACTGATTGCAAACCGGATGGAAACATATTGGGTTAACTTCCCACATGATTCTGAGTAGTTTGAAAGTTGTTTCATGCCTCTGCTCATCAAGACAAGAAATTTGTTTTCTCAGTGCACACAATGCTTTGACAATAAAAGGAGTATACATTTGAATTATACTCAAAAGTACTGCATGCAAACCTGATGGAAACATCTTAACATTACTCCCCATATGATTCTGAGATGTTTGAGAGCTGTTATACCACTGAGCTGTTCAAGATAAAAAAGATGATTTCTCAGTGCATACAGTGTTCTGACATTAAAAGAAGTATCCATTTCAATTTTACTCAAAAGTACTGAATGTAAACCTGATGGAGACTTATTGGGGTAATTTCCCACATGATTCTCAGTAGTTTGAACGTTGTTTCATGCCTCTACTCATCAAGGCAAAAAAGTTGTTTTCTCAGTGAACACAATGCTTTGACAATAAAAGGAGAATACATTTCAATTATACTCAAAAGTACTGACAGCCAACCTAATGGAAACACCTTTGGTTTATTTCTCACATGATTCTGAGTTGTTTGAAAGTTCTTTCATGCCTCTGCCCATCAAGACAAAAAAGTTGTTTTCTCAGAGCATACAATGCTTTAACAAAAAATTTAGTATACATTTCAAATGTACTCAAAAGTACTGACTGAAAACTTAATGGAAATACCATAGGTTAAGTTCCCATATGATTCTGAGTTGTATGGAAGCTGTTTCATGCCTCTGCTCATCAAGACAAAAAATTGTTTTCTAAGAGCATACAATGCTCTGACAATAAAGGAGTATACATTTGAATTTTACTCAAAAGTACTGACTGCAAACCTAATGGAAACACCTTTGGTTTACTTATCACATGACTCTGAATTGTTTGAAAGTTGTTTCATGCTTCTGCTCATCAAGTCAAAAAAGTTGTTTTCTCAGTGCAGACAGTGATCTGACATTAAAGCAGTATACATTTCAATTTTACTCAAAAGTACTGAATGCAAACATGATGAAAACATAGTGGGTTACTTTCCCACATGATTCTGAGCAGTTTCAAAGTTGTTTCATGCCTCTGCTCATCAAGACAAAAATGTTGTTTTCTCAGTGCACACAATGCTTTGACAATAAAAGGAGTATACATTTCAATTATACTCAAAAGTACTCACTGGAAACTAAATGGTAACAGCTTAGATTAAGTTCCCACATGATTCTGAGTTTTTTGGAAGTTTTTTCATGACTCTGCTCAACGAAAGAAAAAAGTTGCTATCTCAGTGCACACAATGCTCTGACTTTAAAGTAGTATACATTTCAATTTTACTCAAAAGTACTGAATACAAACCTGATGAAAACATATTAGGTTAACTTCCCACATGATTCTGAGTTCTATGAAAGTTGTTTCATGCCTCGGCTCACCAAGAGAAAAAGGTTGTTTCTCAGTGCAAACAATGCTCTGACATTAAAATAATATACATTTCAATTTTGCTCAAAAGTACTGAATGCAAACCTGATTGAAACATTTTAGGTTAACTTCCCACATGATTCTGAGTTGCCTGAAAGTTGTTTCATGTTTCTGCTCATCAAGACAAAAAAGCTGTTTTCTCAGTGCATACAATGCTCTGACAATAAAAGGAGTATACATTTCAATTATACTCAAAAGTACTGACTGCAAACTGAATGGAAATACCTTAGGTTAAGTTCTCACATTATTCTGAATTGTTTGGAAGGTGTTTCATGCCTCTGCTCATCAACACAAAAAAGTTGTTTTCTCAGAGCTTACAATGCTTTAACAAAACATTTAGTATACATTTCAAATGTACTCAAAAGTTCTGACTGCAAACTTAATGGAAATCCCTTAGGTTAAATTCCCACATGATTCTGAGTTGTTTGGAAGTTGTTTCATGCCTCTGCTCATCAAGAGAAAAAATATTGTTTTCTCAGTACACACAAGGCGTTGACAATAAAAGGAGTATACATTTCAATTCTACTCAAAAGTACTGACTGCAAACCTAATGGAAACACGTTTGGTTTACTACTCACATGGCTTTGAATTGTTTGAAAGTTGTTTCATGCTTCTGCTCATCAAGACAAAAATGTTGTTTTCTCAGTGCAGACAGTGATCTGACACTAAAGCAGTATACATTTCAATTTTACTCAAAAGTAATGAATGCAAACATAATGAAAACATAGTGGGTTAACTTCCCACATGATTCTGAGTAGGTTCAAAGTTGTTTCATGCCTCTGCTCATCAAGACAAAAAAGTTGTTTTCTCAGAGCATACAATGCTTTAGCAAAAAATTTAGTATACATTTCAAATGTATTCAAAAGTACTGACTGCAAACTTAATGGAAATCCCTTAGCATAAATTCCCACATGATTCTGACTTGTTTGGAAGTTGTTTCATGCCTCTGATCATCAAGAGAAAAAATATGTTTTCTCAGTGCACACAAGGCGTTGATAATAAAAGGAGTATACATTTCAATTATACTCAAAAGTACTCACTGGAAACGAAATGGAAACAGCTTAGATTAAGTTCCCACATGATTCTGAGTTGTTTGGAAGTTTTTTCATGACTCTGCTCAACAAAAGAAAAAAGTTGCTATCTCAGTGCACAAAATACTCTGACATTAAAGTAGTATACATTTCAATTTTACTCAAAAGTACTGAATACAAACCTGATGAAAACATATTAGGTTGACTTCCCACATGATTCTGAGTTGTTTGAAATTTGTTTCATGCCTCTGCTCATCAAGACAAAGAAGATGTTTTCTCAGTGCACACAAGGCGTTCACAATAAAAGGAGTATACATTTCAATTATACTCAAATGTATTGACTGCAAACCTAATGGAAACACCTTTGGTTTATTTCTCACACGATTCTCAGTTGTTTGAAAGTGTTTCATGCTTCTGCTCATCAAGACAAAAAAGTTGTTTTGTCAGGGCATACAATGCTCTGGCATTAAAGTAATATACATTTCAATTTTGCTAAACAGTATTGAATACAAACCTGATTGAAACATTTTAGATTAACTTGCCACATGATTCTGAGTTGTTTGAAAGTTCTTTAATGCCTCTGCTCATCAAGACAAAAAAGTTGTTTTCTCAGAGCATACAATGCTTTAACAAAAAATTTAGTATACATTTCAAATGTACTCAAAAGAACTGACTGAAAACTTAACGGAAATACCATAGGTTAACTTCCCACAGGATTTTGAGTAGTTTGAAAGTTGTTTCATCCCTCTGCTCATCAAGACAAAAAAGTTGTTTTCTCAGTGCACACAAGGCGCTGACAATAAAAGGAGTATACATTTCAAATATACTCAAAAGTACTGACTGCAAACCTAATGGAAACACCTTTGGTTTACTTCTCACATGGCTCTGAATTGTTTGAAAGTTGTTTCATGCTTCTGCTCATCAAGACAAAAAAGTTGTTTACTCAGTGCAGACAGTGATCTGACATTAAAGCAGTATACATTTCAATTTTACTCAAAAGTACTGAATGCAAACATGATGAAAACATAGTGGGTTAACTTCCCACATGATTCTGAGTAGTTTGAAAGTTGTTTCGTGCCTCTGCTCATCAAGACAAAAATGTTGTTTTCTCAGTGCACACAATGCTTTGACAATAAAAGGAACATACATTTCAACTATACTCACAAGTACTCACTGGAAACTAAATGGAAACAGCTTAGATTAAGTTCCCACATGATTCTGAGTTGTTTGGAAGTTTTTTCATGACTCTGCTCAACAAAAGAAAAAAGTTGCTATCTCAGTGCACACAATGCTCTGACATTAAAGCAGCATACATTTGAATTTTACTCAAATGTACTGATTGCAAGCCGGATGGAAACATATTGGGTTCACTTCCCACATGATTCTGAGTAGTTTGAAACTTGTTTCATGCCTCTGCTAATCAAGACAAAAAAGTTATTTTCTTAGTGCACACAATGCTTTGACAATAAAAGGAGTATACATTTCAATTACACTGAAAAGTACTGACTGCAAACTCAATGGAAACAGCTTAGAATAAGTTCCCACATGACTCTGAGTTGTTTGGAAGTTGTTTCATGACTCTGCTCATCAAGAGAAAAAAGATGTTTTCTCAGTGTACACAAGGCGTTGACAATAAAAGGAGTATACATTTCATTTATACTCAAAAGTACTGACTGCAAACCTAATGGAAACACCTTTGGTTTACTTCTCACATGACTCTGAATTGTTTGAAAGTTGTTTCATGCTTCTGCTCATCAAGACAAAAAAGCTGTTTTCTCAGAGCATAGAATACTCTGACATTAAAGCAGTATACATTTGCATTTTAAACAAATGTACTGAATGTAAACCTGATAGAAACATATTGGGATAACTCCCCACATGATTCTGAGTAGTTTGAAAGTTGTTTCATGCCTCTGCTCATCAAGGCAAAAAAGTTGTTTTCTCAGAGCATACAATGCTTTAACAAAAAATTTAGTATACATTTCAAATGTACTCAAAAGTACTGACTGAAAACTTAATGTAAATACCTTTTGTTAAATTCCCACATGATTCTGAGTTGTTTGGAAGTTGTTTCATGCCTCTGCTCATCAAGAGAAAAAATATTGTTTTCTCAGTACACACTATGCTTTGACAATAAAAGGAGTATACATTTCAATTATACTCAAAAGTACTGACTGCAAACTCATTGGAAACAGCTTAGATGAAGTTCCCACATGTTGCTGAGTTGTTTGGAAGTTTTTCATGACTCTGCTCGTCAAGAGAAAAAAGTTCTTATCTCAGTGCACACAATGCTCTGACATTAAAGTAGTATGCATTTCAAATATACTAAAAAGTACTGACTGCAAACTCAATGGAAACAGCTTAGATTAAGTTCACACATGACTCTGAGTTGTTTGAAAGTTGTTTCATGCTTCTGCTCATCAAGACAAAAAAGTTGTTTTCTCAGTGCATACAATGCTCAGATATTAAAGTAGTATACATTTCAATTTTACTCAAAAGTACTGAATGCAAACCTGTTGGAAACATATTGGGTTAATTTCCCACATGATTCTGAGTAGTTTGAAAGTTGTTTCATGCCTCTGCTCATCAAGACATAAAAGTTGTTTTCTCAGTGCACAGAATGCTCTGACAATAAAAGGAGTATACATTTCAATTATACTCAAAAGCACTGCATGCAAACCTGATGGAAACATCTTAACATTACTCCCCATATGATTCTGAGATGTTTGAGAGCTGTTATATCACTGAGCTGTTCAAGATAAAAAAGATGATTGCTCAGTGCATACAGTGCTCTGACATTAAAAGAAGTATACATTTTAATTTTACTCAAAAGTACTGAAGGTAAACATGATGGAAACTTATTGGGTTATTTTCCCACATGATTCTCAGCAGTTTGAAAGTTGTTTCATGCCTCTGCTCATCAAGGCAAAACAGTTGTTTTCTCAGTGAACACAATGCTTTGACAATAAAAGGAGAATACATTTCAATTATACTCAAAAGTACTGACAGCCAACCTAATGGAAACACCTTTGGTTTACTTCTCACATGATTCTGAGTTGTTTGAAAGTGTTTCATGATTCTGCTCATGAAGACAAAAAAGTTGTTTTGTCAAGGCATACAATGCTCTGGCATTAAAGTAACATACATTACAATTTTGCTAACAAGTATTGAATGCAAACCTGATTGAAACATTTTAGGTTAACTTGCCACATGATTCTGAGTTGTTTGAAAGTCCTTTCATGCCTCTGCTCATCAAGAGAAAAAAGTTGTTTTCTCAGTGCATACAATCCTTTAACAAAAAATTTATTATACATTTCAAATGTACTCAAAAGTACTGACTGCAAACCTAATGGAACACCTTTGGTTTACTTCTCACATGACTGTAAATTGTTTGAAAGTTGTTTCATGCTTCTGCTCATCAAGACAAAGAAGTTGTTTTCTCAGTGATCTGACATTAAAGCAGTATACATTTCAATTTTCCTCAAAAGTACTGAATGGAAACATGATGAAAACATAGTGGGTTAACTTCCCACATGATTCTCAGTAGTTTCAAAGTTGTTTCATGCCTCTGCTGATCAAGACAAAACTGTTGTTTTCTCAGTGCACACAATGCTTTGACAATAAAAGGAGTATACATTTCAATTATACTCAAAAGTACTGAATGCAAACCTGTTGGAAACATATTAGGTTAACTTCCCACATGATTCTGAGATGTATGAAAGTTGTTTCATGCCTCGCCTCACCAAGAGAAAAAAGTAGTTTTCAGAGTGCACAGAATGCTCTGACATTAAAGTAATATACATTTCAATTTTGCTCAAAAGTACTGAATGCAAACCTGTTGGAAACATATTAGGTTAACTTCCCACATGATTCTGAGATGTATGAAAGTTGTTTCATGCCTCGGCTCATCAAGACAAAAAAGTTGTTTTCTCAGTGCATACAACGCTCTGACATTAAAGCAGTATACATTTGAATTTTACTCAAAAGTACAGAATGCAAAACTGATGGAAGCATATTGGGTTAGCTTCCCACAAGATTCTGAGTAGTTTGAAAGTTGTTTCATGCTTCTGCTCATCAAGACAAAAAAGATGTTTTCTCAGAGCATACAATACTCTGACATTAAAGCAGTATACATTTGAATTTTAAACAAATGTACTGAATGTAAACCTGATGGAAACATATTGGGATAACATCCCACATGATTCTGAGTAGTTTGAAAGTTGTTTCCTGCCTCTGCTCATCAAGACGAAAAAGTTGTTTTCTCAGAGCATACAATGCTTTGACAATAAAAGGAGTATACATTTCAATTATACTCAAAAGTACTGCATACAAACCTGATGGAAACATCTTAACATTACTCCCCATATGATTCTGAGATGTTTGTGAGCTGTTATATCACTGAGCTGTTCAAGATAAAAAAGATGATTTCTCAGTGCATACAGTGTTCTGACATTAAAAGAAGTATACATTTCAATTTTACTCAAAAGTACTGAATGTAAACCTGATGGAGACTTATTGGATTAATTTCCCACATGATTCTCAGCAGTTTGAAAGTTGTTTCATGCCTCTACTCATCAAGGCAAAAAAGTTGTTTTCTCAGTGAACACAATGCTTTGACAATAAAAGGAGTATACATTTCATATATACTCAAAAGTACTGACTGCAAAGCTAATGGAAACACCTTTGGTTTACTTCTCACATGATTCTGAGTTGTTTGAAAGTTGTTTCATGCTTCTGCTCATCAAGACAAAAAAGTTGTTTTCTCAGTGCATGCAATGCTCAGACATTAAAGTAGTATACATTTCAATTTTACTCCAAAGTACTGAATGCAAACCTGTTGGAAACATATTGGGTTAATTTCCCACATGATTCTGAGTAGTTTGAAAGTTGTTTCATGACTCTGCTCATCAAGACAAAAAATTTGTTTTCTAAGTGCACACAATGCTTTGACAGTAAAAGGAGTATACATTTCAATTATACACAAAAGTACTGCATGTAAACCTGATGGAAACATCTTAACATTACTCCCCATATGATTCTGAGATGTTTGAGAGCTGTTATATCACTGAGCTGTTCAAGATAAAAAAGATGATTTCTCAGTGCATACAGTGTTATGACATTAAAAGAAGTATACATTTCAATTTTACTCAAAAGTACTGAATGTAAACCTGATGGAGACTTATTGGGTTAATTTGCCACATGATTCTCAGTAGTTTGAAAGTTGTTTCATGCCTCTAGTCATCAAGGCAAAAAAGTTGTTTTCTCAGTGAACACAATGCTTTGACAATAAAAGGAGAATACATTTCAATTATACTCAAAAGTACTGACAGCCAACCTAATGGAAACACCTTTGGTTTATTTCTCAAATGATTCTGAGTTGTTTGAAAGTGTTTCATGCTTCTGCTCATCAAGACAAAAAAGTTGTTTTCTCAGAGCATACAATGCTTTAACAAAAAATTTAGTATTCATTGCAAATGTACTCAAATGTACTGAATGAAAACTTAATAGAAATACCATAGGTTAAGTTCCCACATGATTCTGAGTTGTTTGGAAGTTGTTTCATGCCTCTGCTCATCAAGACAGAAAATTGTTTTCTAAGATCATACAATGCTCTAACATTAAAGCAGTATACATTTGAATTTTACTCAAAAGTACTGAATGCAAACCTGAAGGAAACATATTGGGTTAACTTCCCACATGATTTTGAGTTGTTTGAAAGTCCTTTCATGCCTCTGCTCATCAAGAGAAAAAAGTTGTTTTCTCAGTGCATACAATCCTTTAACAAAAAATTTATTATACATTTCAAATGTACTCAAAAGTACTGACTGCAAACCTAATGGAACACCTTTGGTTTACTTCTCACATGACTGTAAATTGTTTGAAAGTTGTTTCATGCTTCTGCTCATCAAGACAAAAAAGTTGTTTTCTCAGTGATCTGACATTAAAGCAGTATACATTTCAATTTTCCTCAAAAGTACTGAATGGAAACATGATGAAAACATAGTGGGTTAACTTCCCACATGATTCTCAGTAGTTTCAAAGTTGTTTCATGCCTCTGCTGATCAAGACAAAACTGTTGTTTTCTCAGTGCACACAATGCTTTGACAATAAAAGGAGTATACATTTCAATTATACTCAAAAGTACTGAATGCAAACCTGTTGGAAACATATTAGGTTAACTTCCCACATGATTCTGAGATGTATGAAAGTTGTTTCATGCCTCGCCTCACCAAGAGAAAAAAGTAGTTTTCAGAGTGCACAGAATGCTCTGACATTAAAGTAATATACATTTCAATTTTGCTCAAAAGTACTGAATGCAAACCTGATTGAAACATTTTAGGTTAACTTCCCACATGATTCTGAGTTGTTTCAAAGTTGTTTCATGCTTCTGCTCATCAAGACATAAAAGCTGTATTCTCAGTGCATACAATGCTCTGACATTAAAGCAGCATACATTTGAATTTTAGTCAAATGTACTGATTGTAAACCTCTGCTCATCAAGACAAAAAACTTATTTTCTCAGTGCACACAATGCTTGGACAATAAAAGGAGTATACATGTCAAATATACTGAAAAGTACTGACTGCAAACTCAATGGAAGCAGCTTAGATTAAGTTCCCACATGACTCTGAGTTGTTTGAAAGTAGTTTCATGCTTTTTCTCATCAAGACAAAAAAGTTGTTTTCTCAGTGCATACAACGCTCTGACATTAAAGCAGTATACATTTGAATTTTACTCAAAAGTACAGAATGCAAAACTGATGGAAGCATATTGGGTTAGCTTCCCACAAGATTCTGAGTAGTTTGAAAGTTGTTTCATGCTTCTGCTCATCAAGACAAAAAAGATGTTTTCTCAGAGCATACAATACTCTGACATTAAAGCAGTATACATTTGAATTTTAAACAAATGTACTGAATGTAAACCTGATGGAAACATATTGGGATAACATCCCACATGATTCTGAGTAGTTTGAAAGTTGTTTCCTGCCTCTGCTCATCAAGACGAAAAAGTTGTTTTCTCAGAGCATACAATGCTTTGACAATAAAAGGAGTATACATTTCAATTATACTCAAAAGTACTGCATACAAACCTGATGGAAACATCTTAACATTACTCCCCATATGATTCTGAGATGTTTGTGAGCTGTTATATCACTGAGCTGTTCAAGATAAAAAAGATGATTTCTCAGTGCATACAGTGTTCTGACATTAAAAGAAGTATACATTTCAATTTTACTCAAAAGTACTGAATGTAAACCTGATGGAGACTTATTGGATTAATTTCCCACATGATTCTCAGCAGTTTGAAAGTTGTTTCATGCCTCTACTCATCAAGGCAAAAAAGTTGTTTTCTCAGTGAACACAATGCTTTGACAATAAAAGGAGTATACATTTCATATATACTCAAAAGTACTGACTGCAAAGCTAATGGAAACACCTTTGGTTTACTTCTCACATGATTCTGAGTTGTTTGAAAGTTGTTTCATGCTTCTGCTCATCAAGACAAAAAAGTTGTTTTCTCAGTGCATGCAATGCTCAGACATTAAAGTAGTATACATTTCAATTTTACTCCAAAGTACTGAATGCAAACCTGTTGGAAACATATTGGGTTAATTTCCCACATGATTCTGAGTAGTTTGAAAGTTGTTTCATGACTCTGCTCATCAAGACAAAAAATTTGTTTTCTAAGTGCACACAATGCTTTGACAGTAAAAGGAGTATACATTTCAATTATACACAAAAGTACTGCATGTAAACCTGATGGAAACATCTTAACATTACTCCCCATATGATTCTGAGATGTTTGAGAGCTGTTATATCACTGAGCTGTTCAAGATAAAAAAGATGATTTCTCAGTGCATACAGTGTTATGACATTAAAAGAAGTATACATTTCAATTTTACTCAAAAGTACTGAATGTAAACCTGATGGAGACTTATTGGGTTAATTTGCCACATGATTCTCAGTAGTTTGAAAGTTGTTTCATGCCTCTAGTCATCAAGGCAAAAAAGTTGTTTTCTCAGTGAACACAATGCTTTGACAATAAAAGGAGAATACATTTCAATTATACTCAAAAGTACTGACAGCCAACCTAATGGAAACACCTTTGGTTTATTTCTCAAATGATTCTGAGTTGTTTGAAAGTGTTTCATGCTTCTGCTCATCAAGACAAAAAAGTTGTTTTCTCAGAGCATACAATGCTTTAACAAAAAATTTAGTATTCATTGCAAATGTACTCAAATGTACTGAATGAAAACTTAATAGAAATACCATAGGTTAAGTTCCCACATGATTCTGAGTTGTTTGGAAGTTGTTTCATGCCTCTGCTCATCAAGACAGAAAATTGTTTTCTAAGATCATACAATGCTCTAACATTAAAGCAGTATACATTTGAATTTTACTCAAAAGTACTGAATGCAAACCTGAAGGAAACATATTGGGTTAACTTCCCACATGATTTTGAGTAGTTTGAAAGTTGTTTCATGCCTCTGCTCATCAAGACAAAAAAGCTGTTTTCTCAGTGCACACAATGCGTTGACAATAAAAGGAGTATACATTTCAATTATACTCAAAAGTACTGACTGCAAACCTAATGGAAACACCTTTGGTTTACTTATCAAATGACTGAATTGTTTGAAAGTTGTTTCATGCTTCTGCTCATCAATACAAAAAAGTTGTTTTCTCAGTGCAGACAGTGATCTGACATTAAAGGAGTATACATTTCAATTTTACTCAAAAGTACTGAATGCAAACGTGATGAAAACATGGTGGGTTACTTTCCCACATGATTCTGAGTAGTTTCAAAGTTGTTTCATGCCTCTGCTCATCAAGACGAAAATGTTGTTTTCTCAGTGCACACAATGCTTTGACAATAAAAGGAGTATACATTTCAATTATACTCAAAAGTACTGACTGCAAACTGAATGGAAATACCTTAGGTTAAGTTCCCACATCATTCTGAATTGTTTGGAAGGTGTTTCATGCCTCTGCTCATCAACACAAAGAAGTTGTTTTCTCAGAGCTTACAATGCTTTAACAAAATATTTAGTATACATTTCAAATGTACTCAAAAGTACTGACTGCAAATTTAATGGAAATCCCTTAGGTTAAATTCCCACATGATTCTGAGTTGTTTGGAAGTTGTTTCATGCCTCTGCTCATCAAGAGAAAAAAGATGTTTTCTCAGTGCACACAATGCTCTGACATTGACGTGGTATACATTTCAATTTTACTCCGAAGTACTGAATGCCAACCTGATTGAAACATTTTAGGTTAACTTCCCACATGATTGTGAGTTGTTTGAAAGTTGTTTCATGCCTCTGCTCATCAAGACAAAAAAGTTGTTTTCTAAGAGCTTACAATGCTCTGACAATAAAGCAATATACATTTCAATTTTACTCAAAAGTACTGCATGCAAACATGATGAAAACATAGTGGGTTACTTTCCCACATGATTCTGAGTAGTTTCAAAGTTGTTTCATGCCTCTGCTCATCAAGGCAAAAATGTTGTTTTCTCAGTGCACACAATGCTTTGACAATAAAAGGAGTATACATTTCAATTATACTCAAAAGTACTGACTGGAAACTCAATAGAAACAGCTTAGATGAAGTTCCCACATGTTTCTGAGTTGTTTGGAAGTTTTTTCATGACTCTGCTCGTCAAGAGAAAAAAGATGTTTTCTCAGTGCACACAAGGCGTTGACAATAAAAGGAGTATATATTTCAATTATACTCAAAAGTACTGACTGCAAACCTAATGGAAACACCTTTGGTTTACTTCTCACATGACCCTGAGTTGTTTGAAAGTTGTTTCATGCTTCTGCTCTTCAAGACAAAGAAGTTGTTTTCTCAGCGCATACAATGCTCTGACATTAAAGCAGCATACCTTTGAATTTTACTCAAAAGTACTGAATGCAAACTGATGGAAACATATTGAGTTAACTTCCCACATGATTCTGAGTAGTTTCAAAGTTGTTTCATGCCTCTGCTCATCAAGAGAAAAATATTGTTTTCTCAGTACACACTATGCTTTGACAATAAAAGGAGTATACATTTCAATTATACTCAAAAGTACTGACTGGAAACTCAATGGAAACAGCTTAGATGAAGTTCCCACATGTTGCTGAGTTGTTTGGAAGTTTTTCATGACTCTGCTCGTCAAGAGAAAAAAGTTCTTATCTCAGTGCACAGAATGCTCTGACAATAAAAGGAGTATACATTTCAATTATACTCAAAAGCACTGCATGCAAACCTGATGGAAACATCTTAACATTACTCCCCATATGATTCTGAGATGCTTGAGAGCTGTTATATCACTGAGCTGTTCAAGATAAAAAAGATGATTTCTCAGTGCATACAGTGCTCTGACATTAAAAGAAGTATACATTTTAATTTTACTCAAAAGTACTGAATGTAAACATGATGGAAACTTATTGGGTTAATTTCGCACATGATTCTCAGCAGTTTGAAAGTTGTTTCATGCCTCTGCTCATCAAGGCAAAAAAGTCGTTTTCTCAGTGAACACAATGCTTTGACAATAAAAGGAGAATACATTTCAATTATACTCAAAAGTACTGACAGCCAACCTAATGGAAACACCTTTGGTTTACTTCTCACATGATTCTGAGTTGTTTGAAAGTGTTTCATGATTCCGCTCATCAAGACAAAAAAGTTGTTTTCTCAGAGCATACAATGCTCTGGCATTAAAGTAATATACATTACAATTTTGCTAACAAGTATTGAATGCAAACCTGATTGAAACGTTTTAGGTTAACTTGCCACATGATTCTGAGTTGTTTGAAAGTCCTTTCATGCCTCTGCTCATCAAGAGAAAAAAGTTGTTTACTCAGAGCATACAATGCTTTAACAAAAAATTTATTATGCATTTCAAATGTACTCAAAAGTACTGACTGAAAACTTAATGGAAATACCATAGGTTAAGTTCCGACATGATTCTGAGTTGTTTGGAAGTTATTTCATGCCTCTGCTCATCAAGACAAAAAACTTGTTTTCTAAGAGCATACAATGCTCTGACATTAAAGCAGTATACATTTAAATTTTACTCAAAAGTACTGAATGCAAGCCTGAAGGAAACATATTGGATTAACTTCCAACAAGTTTCTGAGGAGAATGAAAGTTGTTTCATGCCTCTGCTCATCAAGACAAAAAAGTTGTTTTCTCAGTGCACACATGGCGTTGACAATAAAAGGAGTATAAATTTCAATTATACTCAAAAGTACTGACTGCAAAGCTAATGGAAACACCTTTGGTTTACTTCTAACGTGACTCTGAATTGTTTGAAAGTTGTTTCATGCTTCTGCTCATCAAGACAAAAAAGTTGTTTTCTCAGTGATCTGACATTAAAGCAGTATACATTTCAATTTTCCTCAAAAGTACTGAATGCAAACATGATGAAAACATAGTGGGTTAACTTCCCACATGATTCTCAGTAGTTTCAAAGTTGTTTCATGCCTCTGCTGATCAAGACAAAACTGTTGTTTTCTCAGTGCACACAATGCTTTGACAATAAAAGGAGTATACATTTCAATTATACTCAAAAGTACTGAATGCAAACCTGATTGAAGCATTTTAGGTTAACTTCCCACATGATTCTGAGTTGTTTCAAAGTTGTTTCATGTTTCTGCTCATCAAGACATAAAAGCTGTATTCTCAGTGCATACAATGCTCTGACATTAAAGCAGCATACGTTTGAATTTTAGTCAAATGTACTGATGGTAAACCGGATGGAAACATATTGGGTTAACTTACCACATGATTCTGAGTAGTTTAAAAGTTGTTTCATGCCTCTGCTCATCAAGACAAAAAAGTTGTTTTCTCAGCGCACACAATGCTTTGACAATAAAAGGAGTATACATTTCAATTATACTCAAAAGTACTGAATGGAATACCTTAGCTTAATTTCCCACATGATTCAGAATTATTTGGAAGGTGTTTCATGCCTCTGCTCATCAAGACAAAAAACTTATTTTCTCAGTGCACACAATGCTTGGAGAATAAAAGGGGTATACATGTCAAATATACTGAAAAGTACTGACTGCAAACTCAATGGAAGCAGCTTAGATTAAGTTCCCACATGACTCTGAGTTGTTTGGAAATTGTTTCATGACTCTGCTCATCAAGAGAAAAAAGTTGTTTTCTCACTGCACACAGACCTTTGACAATATAAGGAGTTTACATTTCAATTATACTCAAAAGTACTGACAGCCAACCTAATGGAAACACCTTTGGTTTACTTCTCACATGATTCTGAGTTGTTTGAAAGTGTTTCATGGTTCTGCTCATCAAGACAAACAAGTTGTTTTGTCAGTGCATGCAATGCTCTTACATTAAAGTAGCATACATTTCAATTTTGCTAAAAAGTATTGAATGCAAACTTGATTGAAACATTTTAGGTTAACTTCCCACATGATTCTGAGTTGTTTGAAAGTTGTTTCATGCCTCTGCTCATCAAGATAAAAAAGTACCTTTCTCAGAGCATACAATGCTTTAACAAAAAATTTAGAATACTTTTCAAATGTACTCAAAAGTACTGACTGAAACTTAATGGAAATACCTTAGGTTAAGTTAACACATGATTCTGAGTTGTTTGGAAGTTGTTTCATTCCTCTGCTCGTCAAGACAAAAAATTGTTTTCTCAGTGCATACAACGCTCTGACATTAAAGCAGTATACATTTGAATTTTACTCAAAAGTACAGAATGCAAAACTGATGGAAACATATTGGGTTAGCTTCCCACAAGATTCTGAGTAGTTTGAAAGTTGTTTCATGCTTCTGCTCATCAAGACAAAAAAGATGTTTTCTCAGAGCACACAAGGCGTTGACAATAAAACGAGTATACATTTCAATTATACTCAAAAGTACTGACTGCAAACCTAATGGAAACACCTTTGGTTTTTTCTCACATGATGCTGAGTTGTTTGAATGTTGTTTCATGCTTCTGCTCATCAAGACAAAAAAGCTGTTTTCTCAGAGCATACAATACTCTGACATTAAAGCAGTATACATTTGAATTTTAAACAAATGTACTGAATGTAAACCTGATGGAAACATATTGGGATAACATCCCATATGATTCTGAGTAGTTTGAAAGTTGTTTCATGCCTCTGCTCATCAAGACGAAAAAGTTGTTTTCTCAGAGCATACAATGCTTTAACAAAAAATTTAGTATACATTTCAAATGTACTCAAAAGTACTGACTGCAAACTTAATGTAAATACCTTTGGTTAAATTCCCACATGATTCTGAGTTGTTTCGAAGTTGTTTCATGCCTCTGCTCATCAAGACAAAAAAGTTGTTTTCTCAGCGCATACAATGCTCTGACATTAAAGCAGTATACATTTGAATTTTACTCAAAAGTACTGAATGCAAACCTGATGGAAACATTTGAGTTAACTTCCCACATGATTCTGAGTACTTTGAAAGTTGTTTCATGCCTCTGCTCCTCAAGAGAAAAATATTGTTTTCTCAGTACACACTATGCTTTGACAATAAAAGGAGTATACATTTCAATTATACCCAAAAGTACTGACTGGAAACTCAATGGAAACAGCTTAGATGAAGTTCCCACATGTTTCTGAGTTGTTTGGAAATTTTTTCATGACTCTGCTCGTCAAGAGAAAAAAGTTGTTATCTCAGTGCACACAATGCTCTGACATTAAAGTAGTATACATTTCAATTTTACTCAAATGTACTGATTGCAAACCGGATGGAAACATATTGGGTTCACTTCCCACATGATTCTGAGTAGTTTGAAAGTTGTTTCATGCCTCTGCTAATCAAGACAAAAAAGTTATTTTCTCAGTGCACACAATGCTTTGACAATAAAAGGAGTATACATTTCAATTCCACTGAAAAGTACTGACTGCAAACTCAATGGAAACAGCTTAGATTAAGTTCCCACATGACTCTGAGTTGTTTGGAAGTTGTTTCATGACTCTGCTCATCAAGAGAAAAAAGATGTTTTCTCAGTGTACACAAGGCGTTGACAATAAAAGGAGTATACATTTCAATTATACTCAAAAGTACTGACTGCAAACCTAATGGAAACACCTTTGGTTTACTTCTCACATGGCTCTGAGTTGTTTGAAAGTTGTTTCATGCTTCTGCTCATCAAGACAAAAAAGTTGTTTTCTCAGTGCATACAATGCTCAGACATTAAAGTATACACATTTCAATTTTACTCAAAAGTATCGAATGCAAACCTGTTGGAAACATATTGGGTTAATTTCCCACATGATTCTGGGTAGTTTGAAAGTTGTTTCATGCCTCTGCTCATCAAGACAAAAAAGTTGTTTTCTCAGTGCACACAATGCTTTGACAATAAAATGAGTATACATTTCAAACATACTCAAAAGTACTGCATGCAAACCTGATGGAAACATCTTAACATTACTCCCCATATGATTCTCAGATGTTTGAGAGCTGTTATATCACTGAGCTGTTCAAGATTAAAAAGATGACTCCTCAGTGCATACAGTGCTCTGACAGTAAAAGAAGTATACATTTCAATTTTACTCAAAAGTACTGAATGTAAACCTGATGGAAACTTATTGGGTTAATTTCCCACATGATTCTCAGTAGTTTGAAAGTTGTTTCATGCCTTTGCTCATCAAGGCAAAAAAGTTGTTTTCTCAGTGCACACAATGCTTTGACAATTAAAGGAGTATACATTTCAATTATACTCAAAAGTGCTGACAGCCAACCTAATGGAAACACCTTTGGTTTACTTCTCACATGATTCTGAGTTGTTTGAAAGTTTTTTATGCTTCTGCTCATCAAGACAAAAAAGTTGTTTTGTCAGGGCATACAATGCTCTGACATTAAAGTAATATACATTTCAATTTTGCTAAAAAGTATTGAATGCAAACCTGATTGAAACATTTTAGGTTAACTTGCCACATGATTCTGAGTTGTTTGAAAGTTCTTTCATGCCTCTGCTCATCAAGACAAAAAAGTTGTTTTCTCAGAGCATACAATGCTTTAACAAAAAATTTAGTATACATTTCAAATCTACTCAAAAGTACTGACTGAAGACTTATTGGAAATATCGTAGGTTAAGTTCCCACATGACTCTGAGTTGTTTGGAAGTTGTTTCATGACTCTGCTCATCAAGAGAAAAAAGATGTTTTCTCAGTGTACACAAGGCGTTGACAATAAAAGGAGTATACATTTCAATTATACTCAAAAGTACTGACTGCAAACCTAATGGAAACACCTTTGGTTTACTTCTCACATGGCTCTGAGTTGTTTGAAAGTTGTTTCATGCTTCTGCTCATCAAGACAAAAAAGTTGTTTTCTCAGTGCATACAATGCTCAGACATTAAAGTATACACATTTCAATTTTACTCAAAAGTATCGAATGGAAACCTGTTGGAAACATATTGGGTTAATTTCCCACATGATTCTGGGTAGTTTGAAAGTTGTTTCATGCCTCTGCTCATCAAGACAAAAAAGTTGTTTTCTCAGTGCACACAATGCTTTGACAATGAAATGAGTATACATTTCAAACATACTCAAAAGTACTGCATGCAAACCTGATGGAAACATCTTAACATTACTCCCCATATGATTCTCAGATGTTTGAGAGCTGTTATATCACTGAGCTGTATCTCACATGATTCTGAGTTGTTTCAAAGTTGTTTCATGTTTCTGCTCATCAAGATAAAAGAGTTGTTTTCTCAGTGCAGACAATACATTAAAGGAGTATAGATTTGATTTTTACTCAAAAGTAGTGAGTGCAAACATGATGCAAACATATTGAGTTAACTTCCCACATGATTCTGAGTAGTTTCAAAGTTGTTTCATGCCTCTGCTCATCAAGAGAAAAATGTTTGTTTCTCAGTACACGCAATGCTTTGACAATAAAAGGAGTATACATTTCAATTATACTCAAAAGTACTGACTGGAAACTCAATGGAAACAGCTTAGATTAAGTTCCCACATGTTTCTGAGTTGTTTGGAAGTTTTTTCATGACTCTGCTCATCAAGAGAAAAAAGTTCTTATCTCAGTGCACACAATGCTCTGACATTAAAGTAGTATGCATTTCAATTATACTGAAAAGTACTGACTGCAAACTCAATGGAAACAGCTTAGATTAAGTTCCCACATGACTCTGAGTTGTTTGAAAGTTGTTTCATGCTTCTGCTCATCAAGACAAAAAAGTTGTTTTCTCAGTGCATACAATACTCAGATATTAAAGTAGTATAAATTTCAATTTTACTCAAAGGTACTGAATGCAAACCTGTTGGAAACATATTGGGTTAATTTCCCACATGATTCTGGGTAGTTTGAAAGTTGTTTCATGCCTCTGCTCATCAAGACAAAAAAGTTGTTTTCTCAGTGCACACAAGGCGCTGACAATAAAAGGAATATACATTTCAATTATACTCAAAAGTACTGACTGCAAACCTAATCGAAACACCTTTGGTTTACTTCTCACATGACTCTGAACTGTTCGAAAGTTGTTTCATGCTTCTGCTGATCAAGACAAAAAAGTTGTTTTCTCAGTGCAGACCGTGATCTGACATTAAAGCAGTATACATTTCAATTTTACTCAAAAGTACTGAATGCAAACATGATGAAAACATAGTGGGTTAACTTCCCACATGATTCTCAGTAGTTTCAAAGTTGTTTCATGCCTCTGCTCATCAAGACAAAAATGTTGTTTTCTCCGTGCACACAATGCTTTGACAATAAAAGGAGTATACATTTCAAATATACTGAAAAGTACTCACTGGAAACTAAATAGAAACAGCTTAGATTAAGTTCCCACATGATTCTGAGTTGTTTGGAAGTTTTTTCATGACTCTGCTCAACAAAAGAAAAAAGTTGCTATCTCAGTGCACACAAAGCTCTGACATTAAAGTAGTATACATTTCAATTTTACTCAAAAGTACTGAAAACAAACCTTATGAAAACATATTAGGTTAACTTCCCACATGATTCTGAGTTGTTTGTAAGTTGTTTCATGCCTCTACTCATCAAGACAAAAAACTTGTTTTCTCAGCGCATACAATGCTGTGTCATTAAAGTAGTATAAATTTGAATTTTACTCAAAAGTACTGAATGCAAACCTCATGGAAACATATTGGGTAAACTTCCCAGAAGATTCTGAGTAGTTTGAAAGTTGTTTCTTGCCTCTGCTCATCAAGACGAAAAAGTTGTTTTCTCAGTGCACACAAGGTGTTGACAATAAAAGGAGAATACATTTCAATTATACTCAAAAATACTGACTGCAAACCTAATGGAAACACCTTTGGTTTACTTCTCACATGATTCTGAGTTGTTTCAAAGTTGTTTCATGTTTCTGCTCATCAAGATAAAAGAGTTGTTTTCTCAGTGCAGACAATACATTAAAGGAGTATAGATTTGATTTTTACTCAAAAGTAGTGAGTGCAAACATGATGCAAACATATTGAGTTAACTTCCCACATGATTCTGAGTAGTTTCAAAGTTGTTTCATGCCTCTGCTCATCAAGAGAAAACTGTTTTTTTCTCAGTACACGCAATGCTTTGACAATAAAAGGAGTATACATTTCAATTATACTCAAAAGTACTGACTGGAAACTCAATGGAAACAGCTTAGATTAAGTTCCCACATGTTTCTGAGTTGTTTGGAAGTTTTTTCATGACTCTGCTCATCAAGAGAAAAAAGTTCTTACCTCAGTGCACACAATGCTCTGACATTAAAGTAGTATGCATTTCAATTATACTGAAAAGTACTGACTGCAAACTCAATGGAAACAGCTTAGATTAAGTTCCCACATGACTCTGAGTTGTTTGAAAGTTGTTTCATGCTTCTGCTCATCAAGACAAAAAAGTTGTTTTCTCAGTGCATACAATGCTCAGATATTAAAGTAGTATACATTTCAATTTTACTCAAAGGTACTGAATGCAAACCTGTTGAAAACATATTGGGTTAATTTCCCACATGATTCTGGGTAGTTTGAAATTTGTTTCATGCCTCTGCTCATCAAGACAAAAAAGTTGTTTTCTCAGTGCACAGAATGTTCTGACAATAAAAGGAGTATACATTTCAATTATACTCAAAAGTACTGCATGCAAACCTGATGGAAACATCTTAACATTACTCCCCATATGATTCTGAGATGTTTGAGAGCTGTTATATCACTGAGCTGTTCAAGATAAAAAAGATGATTTCTCAGTGCATGCAGTGCTCTGACATTAAAAGAAGTATGCATTTGAATTTTACTCAAAAGTACTGAATGCAAACCGGAAGGAAACATATTCGGTTAACTTCCCACATGATTCTGAGTAGTTTCAAAGTTGTTTCATGCCTCTGCTCATCAAGACAAAAATGTTATTTTCTCAGTGCACACAATGCTTTGACAATAAAAGGAGTATACATTTCAATTATACTCAAAAGTACTGCATGCAAACCGGATGAAAACATATTAGGTTAACTTCCCACATGATTCTGAGATGTATGAAAGTTGTGTCATGCCTCGGCTCACCAAGAGAAAAAAGTTGTTTTCAGAGTGCACAGAATGCTCTGACATTAAAGTAATATACATTTCAATTTTGCTCAAAAGTACTGAATGCAAACCTGATTGAAACATTTTAGGTTAACTTCCCACATGATTCTGAGTTGTTTGAAAGTTGTTTCATGCTTCTGCTCATCAAGACAAAAAAGCTGTATTCTCAGTGCATACAGTGCTCTGACATTAAAAGAAGTATATATTTCAATTTTACTCAAAAGTACTGAATGTAGACCTGATGGAAACTTATTGGGTTAATTTCCCACATGATTCTCAGTAGTTTGAAAGTTGTTTCATGCCTCTGCTCATCAAGGCAAAAAAGTTGTTTTCTCAGTGCATACAATGCTCTGACATTAAAGCAGTATACATTTGAATTTTACTCAAAAGTACTGAATGCAAACCTCATGGAAACATATTGGGTTAACTTCCCACAATTTTCTGAGTAGTTTGAAAGTTGTTTCTTGCCTCTGCTCATCAAGACGAAAAAGTTGTTTTCTCAGTGCACACAAGGTGTTGACAATAAAAGGAGAATACATTTCAATTATACTCAAAAATACTGACTGCAAACCTAATGGAAACACTTTTGGTTTACTTCTCACATGATTCTGAGTTGTTTGAAAGTTGTTTCATGTTTCTACTCATCAAGATAAAAGAGTTGTTTTCTCAGTGCAGACAATGCTCTGACATTAAAGCAGTATACATTTCAATTTTACTCAGATGTACTGAATGCAAACTTGATGGAAACACATTGGATTTACTTCCCACATCATTCTGAGTAGCTTGAAAGTAGTTTCATGCCTCTGCTCATCAAGACAAAAAAGTTCTTTTCTCAGTCCACACAACGCTTTGACCAAAGAATGAGTATACATTTCTATTATACTCAAAAATACTGACTGCATACTGAATGGAAACAGCTTAGATGAAGTGCCCACATGATTCTGACTTGTTTCAAAGTTGTTTCATGCCTCTGCTCATCAAGACAAAAATGTTATTTTCTCAGTGCACACAATGCTTTGACAATAAAAGGAGTATACATTTCAATTATACTCAAAAGTACTGCATGCAAACCTGATGAAAACATATTAGGTTAACTTCCCACATGATTCTGAGATGTATGAAAGTTGTTTCATGCCTCGGCTCACCAAGAGAAAAAAGTTGTTTTCAGAGTGCACAGAATGCTCTGACATTAAAGTAATATACATTTCAATTTTGCTCAAAAGTACTGAATGCAAACCTGATTGAAACATTTTAGGTTAACTTCCCACATGATTCTGAGTTGTTTGAAAGTTGTTTCATGCCTCTGCTCATCAAGACAAAAAAGTTGTTTTCTCAGCGCACACAATGCTTTAACAATAAAAGGAGTATACATTTCAATTATACTCAAATGTACTGACTGCAAACTGAATGGAAATACCTTAGGTTAATTTCCCACATGATTCTGAATTATTTGGAAGGTGTTTCATGCCTCTGCTCATCAAGACAAAAAAGTTGTTTTCTCAGTGCATGCAATGCTCAGACATTAAAGTAGTATACATTTCAATTTTACTCCAAAGTACTGAATGCAAACCTGTTGGAAACATATTGGGTTAATTTCCCACATGATTCTGAGTAGTTTGAAAGTTGTTTCATGACTCTGCTCATCAAGACAAAAAATTTGTTTTCTAAGTGCACACAATGCTTTGACAGTAAAAGGAGTATACATTTCAATTATACACAAAAGTACTGCATGTAAACCTGATGGAAACATCTTAACATTACTCCCCATATGATTCTGAGATGTTTGAGAGCTGTTATATCACTGAGCTGTTCAAGATAAAAAAGATGATTTCTCAGTGCATACAGTGTTATGACATTAAAAGAAGTATACATTTCAATTTTACTCAAAAGTACTGAATGTAAACCTGATGGAGACTTATTGGGTTAATTTGCCACATGATTCTCAGTAGTTTGAAAGTTGTTTCATGCCTCTAGTCATCAAGGCAAAAAAGTTGTTTTCTCAGTGAACACAATGCTTTGACAATAAAAGGAGAATACATTTCAATTATACTCAAAAGTACTGACAGCCAACCTAATGGAAACACCTTTGGTTTATTTCTCAAATGATTCTGAGTTGTTTGAAAGTGTTTCATGCTTCTGCTCATCAAGACAAAAAAGTTGTTTTCTCAGAGCATACAATGCTTTAACAAAAAATTTAGTATTCATTGCAAATGTACTCAAATGTACTGAATGAAAACTTAATAGAAATACCATAGGTTAAGTTCCCACATGATTCTGAGTTGTTTGGAAGTTGTTTCATGCCTCTGCTCATCAAGACAGAAAATTGTTTTCTAAGATCATACAATGCTCTAACATTAAAGCAGTATACATTTGAATTTTACTCAAAAGTACTGAATGCAAACCTGAAGGAAACATATTGGGTTAACTTCCCACATGATTTTGAGTAGTTTGAAAGTTGTTTCATGCCTCTGCTCATCAAGACAAAAAAGCTGTTTTCTCAGTGCACACAATGCGTTGACAATAAAAGGAGTATACATTTCAATTATACTCAAAAGTACTGACTGCAAACCTAATGGAAACACCTTTGGTTTACTTATCAAATGACTGAATTGTTTGAAAGTTGTTTCATGCTTCTGCTCATCAATACAAAAAAGTTGTTTTCTCAGTGCAGACAGTGATCTGACATTAAAGGAGTATACATTTCAATTTTACTCAAAAGTACTGAATGCAAACGTGATGAAAACATGGTGGGTTACTTTCCCACATGATTCTGAGTAGTTTCAAAGTTGTTTCATGCCTCTGCTCATCAAGACGAAAATGTTGTTTTCTCAGTGCACACAATGCTTTGACAATAAAAGGAGTATACATTTCAATTATACTCAAAAGTACTGACTGCAAACTGAATGGAAATACCTTAGGTTAAGTTCCCACATCATTCTGAATTGTTTGGAAGGTGTTTCATGCCTCTGCTCATCAACACAAAGAAGTTGTTTTCTCAGAGCTTACAATGCTTTAACAAAATATTTAGTATACATTTCAAATGTACTCAAAAGTACTGACTGCAAATTTAATGGAAATCCCTTAGGTTAAATTCCCACATGATTCTGAGTTGTTTGGAAGTTGTTTCATGCCTCTGCTCATCAAGAGAAAAAAGATGTTTTCTCAGTGCACACAATGCTCTGACATTGACGTGGTATACATTTCAATTTTACTCCGAAGTACTGAATGCCAACCTGATTGAAACATTTTAGGTTAACTTCCCACATGATTGTGAGTTGTTTGAAAGTTGTTTCATGCCTCTGCTCATCAAGACAAAAAAGTTGTTTTCTAAGAGCTTACAATGCTCTGACAATAAAGCAATATACATTTCAATTTTACTCAAAAGTACTGCATGCAAACATGATGAAAACATAGTGGGTTACTTTCCCACATGATTCTGAGTAGTTTCAAAGTTGTTTCATGCCTCTGCTCATCAAGGCAAAAATGTTGTTTTCTCAGTGCACACAATGCTTTGACAATAAAAGGAGTATACATTTCAATTATACTCAAAAGTACTGACTGGAAACTCAATAGAAACAGCTTAGATGAAGTTCCCACATGTTTCTGAGTTGTTTGGAAGTTTTTTCATGACTCTGCTCGTCAAGAGAAAAAAGATGTTTTCTCAGTGCACACAAGGCGTTGACAATAAAAGGAGTATATATTTCAATTATACTCAAAAGTACTGACTGCAAACCTAATGGAAACACCTTTGGTTTACTTCTCACATGACCCTGAGTTGTTTGAAAGTTGTTTCATGCTTCTGCTCTTCAAGACAAAGAAGTTGTTTTCTCAGCGCATACAATGCTCTGACATTAAAGCAGCATACCTTTGAATTTTACTCAAAAGTACTGAATGCAAACTGATGGAAACATATTGAGTTAACTTCCCACATGATTCTGAGTAGTTTCAAAGTTGTTTCATGCCTCTGCTCATCAAGAGAAAAATATTGTTTTCTCAGTACACACTATGCTTTGACAATAAAAGGAGTATACATTTCAATTATACTCAAAAGTACTGACTGGAAACTCAATGGAAACAGCTTAGATGAAGTTCCCACATGTTGCTGAGTTGTTTGGAAGTTTTTCATGACTCTGCTCGTCAAGAGAAAAAAGTTCTTATCTCAGTGCACAGAATGCTCTGACAATAAAAGGAGTATACATTTCAATTATACTCAAAAGCACTGCATGCAAACCTGATGGAAACATCTTAACATTACTCCCCATATGATTCTGAGATGCTTGAGAGCTGTTATATCACTGAGCTGTTCAAGATAAAAAAGATGATTTCTCAGTGCATACAGTGCTCTGACATTAAAAGAAGTATACATTTTAATTTTACTCAAAAGTACTGAATGTAAACATGATGGAAACTTATTGGGTTAATTTCGCACATGATTCTCAGCAGTTTGAAAGTTGTTTCATGCCTCTGCTCATCAAGGCAAAAAAGTCGTTTTCTCAGTGAACACAATGCTTTGACAATAAAAGGAGAATACATTTCAATTATACTCAAAAGTACTGACAGCCAACCTAATGGAAACACCTTTGGTTTACTTCTCACATGATTCTGAGTTGTTTGAAAGTGTTTCATGATTCCGCTCATCAAGACAAAAAAGTTGTTTTCTCAGAGCATACAATGCTCTGGCATTAAAGTAATATACATTACAATTTTGCTAACAAGTATTGAATGCAAACCTGATTGAAACGTTTTAGGTTAACTTGCCACATGATTCTGAGTTGTTTGAAAGTCCTTTCATGCCTCTGCTCATCAAGAGAAAAAAGTTGTTTACTCAGAGCATACAATGCTTTAACAAAAAATTTATTATGCATTTCAAATGTACTCAAAAGTACTGACTGAAAACTTAATGGAAATACCATAGGTTAAGTTCCGACATGATTCTGAGTTGTTTGGAAGTTATTTCATGCCTCTGCTCATCAAGACAAAAAACTTGTTTTCTAAGAGCATACAATGCTCTGACATTAAAGCAGTATACATTTAAATTTTACTCAAAAGTACTGAATGCAAGCCTGAAGGAAACATATTGGATTAACTTCCAACAAGTTTCTGAGGAGAATGAAAGTTGTTTCATGCCTCTGCTCATCAAGACAAAAAAGTTGTTTTCTCAGTGCACACATGGCGTTGACAATAAAAGGAGTATAAATTTCAATTATACTCAAAAGTACTGACTGCAAAGCTAATGGAAACACCTTTGGTTTACTTCTAACGTGACTCTGAATTGTTTGAAAGTTGTTTCATGCTTCTGCTCATCAAGACAAAAAAGTTGTTTTCTCAGTGATCTGACATTAAAGCAGTATACATTTCAATTTTCCTCAAAAGTACTGAATGCAAACATGATGAAAACATAGTGGGTTAACTTCCCACATGATTCTCAGTAGTTTCAAAGTTGTTTCATGCCTCTGCTGATCAAGACAAAACTGTTGTTTTCTCAGTGCACACAATGCTTTGACAATAAAAGGAGTATACATTTCAATTATACTCAAAAGTACTGAATGCAAACCTGATTGAAGCATTTTAGGTTAACTTCCCACATGATTCTGAGTTGTTTCAAAGTTGTTTCATGTTTCTGCTCATCAAGACATAAAAGCTGTATTCTCAGTGCATACAATGCTCTGACATTAAAGCAGCATACATTTGAATTTTAGTCAAATGTACTGATGGTAAACCGGATGGAAACATATTGGGTTAACTTACCACATGATTCTGAGTAGTTTAAAAGTTGTTTCATGCCTCTGCTCATCAAGACAAAAAAGTTGTTTTCTCAGCGCACACAATGCTTTGACAATAAAAGGAGTATACATTTCAATTATACTCAAAAGTACTGAATGGAATACCTTAGCTTAATTTCCCACATGATTCAGAATTATTTGGAAGGTGTTTCATGCCTCTGCTCATCAAGACAAAAAACTTATTTTCTCAGTGCACACAATGCTTGGAGAATAAAAGGAGTATACATGTCAAATATACTGAAAAGTACTGACTGCAAACTCAATGGAAGCAGCTTAGATTAAGTTCCCACATGACTCTGAGTTGTTTGGAAATTGTTTCATGACTCTGCTCATCAAGAGAAAAAAGTTGTTTTCTCACTGCACACAGACCTTTGACAATATAAGGAGTTTACATTTCAATTATACTCAAAAGTACTGACAGCCAACCTAATGGAAACACCTTTGGTTTACTTCTCACATGATTCTGAGTTGTTTGAAAGTGTTTCATGGTTCTGCTCATCAAGACAAACAAGTTGTTTTGTCAGTGCATGCAATGCTCTTACATTAAAGTAGCATACATTTCAATTTTGCTAAAAAGTATTGAATGCAAACTTGATTGAAACATTTTAGGTTAACTTCCCACATGATTCTGAGTTGTTTGAAAGTTGTTTCATGCCTCTGCTCATCAAGATAAAAAAGTACCTTTCTCAGAGCATACAATGCTTTAACAAAAAATTTAGAATACTTTTCAAATGTACTCAAAAGTACTGACTGAAACTTAATGGAAATACCTTAGGTTAAGTTAACACATGATTCTGAGTTGTTTGGAAGTTGTTTCATTCCTCTGCTCGTCAAGACAAAAAATTGTTTTCTCAGTGCATACAACGCTCTGACATTAAAGCAGTATACATTTGAATTTTACTCAAAAGTACAGAATGCAAAACTGATGGAAACATATTGGGTTAGCTTCCCACAAGATTCTGAGTAGTTTGAAAGTTGTTTCATGCTTCTGCTCATCAAGACAAAAAAGATGTTTTCTCAGAGCACACAAGGCGTTGACAATAAAACGAGTATACATTTCAATTATACTCAAAAGTACTGACTGCAAACCTGTTGGAAACATATTAGGTTAACTTCCCACATGATTCTGAGATGTATGAAAGTTGTTTCATGCCTCGCCTCACCAAGAGAAAAAAGTAGTTTTCAGAGTGCACAGAATGCTCTGACATTAAAGTAATATACATTTCAATTTTGCTCAAAAGTACTGAATGCAAACCTGTTGGAAACATATTAGGTTAACTTCCCACATGATTCTGAGATGTATGAAAGTTGTTTCATGCCTCGGCTCATCAAGACAAAAAAGTTGTTTTCTCAGTGCATACAACGCTCTGACATTAAAGCAGTATACATTTGAATTTTACTCAAAAGTACAGAATGCAAAACTGATGGAAGCATATTGGGTTAGCTTCCCACAAGATTCTGAGTAGTTTGAAAGTTGTTTCATGCTTCTGCTCATCAAGACAAAAAAGATGTTTTCTCAGAGCATACAATACTCTGACATTAAAGCAGTATACATTTGAATTTTAAACAAATGTACTGAATGTAAACCTGATGGAAACATATTGGGATAACATCCCACATGATTCTGAGTAGTTTGAAAGTTGTTTCCTGCCTCTGCTCATCAAGACGAAAAAGTTGTTTTCTCAGAGCATACAATGCTTTGACAATAAAAGGAGTATACATTTCAATTATACTCAAAAGTACTGCATACAAACCTGATGGAAACATCTTAACATTACTCCCCATATGATTCTGAGATGTTTGTGAGCTGTTATATCACTGAGCTGTTCAAGATAAAAAAGATGATTTCTCAGTGCATACAGTGTTCTGACATTAAAAGAAGTATACATTTCAATTTTACTCAAAAGTACTGAATGTAAACCTGATGGAGACTTATTGGATTAATTTCCCACATGATTCTCAGCAGTTTGAAAGTTGTTTCATGCCTCTACTCATCAAGGCAAAAAAGTTGTTTTCTCAGTGAACACAATGCTTTGACAATAAAAGGAGTATACATTTCATATATACTCAAAAGTACTGACTGCAAAGCTAATGGAAACACCTTTGGTTTACTTCTCACATGATTCTGAGTTGTTTGAAAGTTGTTTCATGCTTCTGCTCATCAAGACAAAAAAGTTGTTTTCTCAGTGCATGCAATGCTCAGACATTAAAGTAGTATACATTTCAATTTTACTCCAAAGTACTGAATGCAAACCTGTTGGAAACATATTGGGTTAATTTCCCACATGATTCTGAGTAGTTTGAAAGTTGTTTCATGACTCTGCTCATCAAGACAAAAAATTTGTTTTCTAAGTGCACACAATGCTTTGACAGTAAAAGGAGTATACATTTCAATTATACACAAAAGTACTGCATGTAAACCTGATGGAAACATCTTAACATTACTCCCCATATGATTCTGAGATGTTTGAGAGCTGTTATATCACTGAGCTGTTCAAGATAAAAAAGATGATTTCTCAGTGCATACAGTGTTATGACATTAAAAGAAGTATACATTTCAATTTTACTCAAAAGTACTGAATGTAAACCTGATGGAGACTTATTGGGTTAATTTGCCACATGATTCTCAGTAGTTTGAAAGTTGTTTCATGCCTCTAGTCATCAAGGCAAAAAAGTTGTTTTCTCAGTGAACACAATGCTTTGACAATAAAAGGAGAATACATTTCAATTATACTCAAAAGTACTGACAGCCAACCTAATGGAAACACCTTTGGTTTATTTCTCAAATGATTCTGAGTTGTTTGAAAGTGTTTCATGCTTCTGCTCATCAAGACAAAAAAGTTGTTTTCTCAGAGCATACAATGCTTTAACAAAAAATTTAGTATTCATTGCAAATGTACTCAAATGTACTGAATGAAAACTTAATAGAAATACCATAGGTTAAGTTCCCACATGATTCTGAGTTGTTTGGAAGTTGTTTCATGCCTCTGCTCATCAAGACAGAAAATTGTTTTCTAAGATCATACAATGCTCTAACATTAAAGCAGTATACATTTGAATTTTACTCAAAAGTACTGAATGCAAACCTGAAGGAAACATATTGGGTTAACTTCCCACATGATTTTGAGTTGTTTGAAAGTCCTTTCATGCCTCTGCTCATCAAGAGAAAAAAGTTGTTTTCTCAGTGCATACAATCCTTTAACAAAAAATTTATTATACATTTCAAATGTACTCAAAAGTACTGACTGCAAACCTAATGGAACACCTTTGGTTTACTTCTCACATGACTGTAAATTGTTTGAAAGTTGTTTCATGCTTCTGCTCATCAAGACAAAAAAGTTGTTTTCTCAGTGATCTGACATTAAAGCAGTATACATTTCAATTTTCCTCAAAAGTACTGAATGGAAACATGATGAAAACATAGTGGGTTAACTTCCCACATGATTCTCAGTAGTTTCAAAGTTGTTTCATGCCTCTGCTGATCAAGACAAAACTGTTGTTTTCTCAGTGCACACAATGCTTTGACAATAAAAGGAGTATACATTTCAATTATACTCAAAAGTACTGAATGCAAACCTGTTGGAAACATATTAGGTTAACTTCCCACATGATTCTGAGATGTATGAAAGTTGTTTCATGCCTCGCCTCACCAAGAGAAAAAAGTAGTTTTCAGAGTGCACAGAATGCTCTGACATTAAAGTAATATACATTTCAATTTTGCTCAAAAGTACTGAATGCAAACCTGATTGAAACATTTTAGGTTAACTTCCCACATGATTCTGAGTTGTTTCAAAGTTGTTTCATGCTTCTGCTCATCAAGACATAAAAGCTGTATTCTCAGTGCATACAATGCTCTGACATTAAAGCAGCATACATTTGAATTTTAGTCAAATGTACTGATTGTAAACCTCTGCTCATCAAGACAAAAAACTTATTTTCTCAGTGCACACAATGCTTGGACAATAAAAGGAGTATACATGTCAAATATACTGAAAAGTACTGACTGCAAACTCAATGGAAGCAGCTTAGATTAAGTTCCCACATGACTCTGAGTTGTTTGAAAGTAGTTTCATGCTTTTTCTCATCAAGACAAAAAAGTTGTTTTCTCAGTGCATACAACGCTCTGACATTAAAGCAGTATACATTTGAATTTTACTCAAAAGTACAGAATGCAAAACTGATGGAAGCATATTGGGTTAGCTTCCCACAAGATTCTGAGTAGTTTGAAAGTTGTTTCATGCTTCTGCTCATCAAGACAAAAAAGATGTTTTCTCAGAGCATACAATACTCTGACATTAAAGCAGTATACATTTGAATTTTAAACAAATGTACTGAATGTAAACCTGATGGAAACATATTGGGATAACATCCCACATGATTCTGAGTAGTTTGAAAGTTGTTTCCTGCCTCTGCTCATCAAGACGAAAAAGTTGTTTTCTCAGAGCATACAATGCTTTGACAATAAAAGGAGTATACATTTCAATTATACTCAAAAGTACTGCATACAAACCTGATGGAAACATCTTAACATTACTCCCCATATGATTCTGAGATGTTTGTGAGCTGTTATATCACTGAGCTGTTCAAGATAAAAAAGATGATTTCTCAGTGCATACAGTGTTCTGACATTAAAAGAAGTATACATTTCAATTTTACTCAAAAGTACTGAATGTAAACCTGATGGAGACTTATTGGATTAATTTCCCACATGATTCTCAGCAGTTTGAAAGTTGTTTCATGCCTCTACTCATCAAGGCAAAAAAGTTGTTTTCTCAGTGAACACAATGCTTTGACAATAAAAGGAGTATACATTTCATATATACTCAAAAGTACTGACTGCAAAGCTAATGGAAACACCTTTGGTTTACTTCTCACATGATTCTGAGTTGTTTGAAAGTTGTTTCATGCTTCTGCTCATCAAGACAAAAAAGTTGTTTTCTCAGTGCATGCAATGCTCAGACATTAAAGTAGTATACATTTCAATTTTACTCCAAAGTACTGAATGCAAACCTGTTGGAAACATATTGGGTTAATTTCCCACATGATTCTGAGTAGTTTGAAAGTTGTTTCATGACTCTGCTCATCAAGACAAAAAATTTGTTTTCTAAGTGCACACAATGCTTTGACAGTAAAAGGAGTATACATTTCAATTATACACAAAAGTACTGCATGTAAACCTGATGGAAACATCTTAACATTACTCCCCATATGATTCTGAGATGTTTGAGAGCTGTTATATCACTGAGCTGTTCAAGATAAAAAAGATGATTTCTCAGTGCATACAGTGTTATGACATTAAAAGAAGTATACATTTCAATTTTACTCAAAAGTACTGAATGTAAACCTGATGGAGACTTATTGGGTTAATTTGCCACATGATTCTCAGTAGTTTGAAAGTTGTTTCATGCCTCTAGTCATCAAGGCAAAAAAGTTGTTTTCTCAGTGAACACAATGCTTTGACAATAAAAGGAGAATACATTTCAATTATACTCAAAAGTACTGACAGCCAACCTAATGGAAACACCTTTGGTTTATTTCTCAAATGATTCTGAGTTGTTTGAAAGTGTTTCATGCTTCTGCTCATCAAGACAAAAAAGTTGTTTTCTCAGAGCATACAATGCTTTAACAAAAAATTTAGTATTCATTGCAAATGTACTCAAATGTACTGAATGAAAACTTAATAGAAATACCATAGGTTAAGTTCCCACATGATTCTGAGTTGTTTGGAAGTTGTTTCATGCCTCTGCTCATCAAGACAGAAAATTGTTTTCTAAGATCATACAATGCTCTAACATTAAAGCAGTATACATTTGAATTTTACTCAAAAGTACTGAATGCAAACCTGAAGGAAACATATTGGGTTAACTTCCCACATGATTTTGAGTAGTTTGAAAGTTGTTTCATGCCTCTGCTCATCAAGACAAAAAAGCTGTTTTCTCAGTGCACACAATGCGTTGACAATAAAAGGAGTATACATTTCAATTATACTCAAAAGTACTGACTGCAAACCTAATGGAAACACCTTTGGTTTACTTATCAAATGACTGAATTGTTTGAAAGTTGTTTCATGCTTCTGCTCATCAATACAAAAAAGTTGTTTTCTCAGTGCAGACAGTGATCTGACATTAAAGGAGTATACATTTCAATTTTACTCAAAAGTACTGAATGCAAACGTGATGAAAACATGGTGGGTTACTTTCCCACATGATTCTGAGTAGTTTCAAAGTTGTTTCATGCCTCTGCTCATCAAGACGAAAATGTTGTTTTCTCAGTGCACACAATGCTTTGACAATAAAAGGAGTATACATTTCAATTATACTCAAAAGTACTGACTGCAAACTGAATGGAAATACCTTAGGTTAAGTTCCCACATCATTCTGAATTGTTTGGAAGGTGTTTCATGCCTCTGCTCATCAACACAAAGAAGTTGTTTTCTCAGAGCTTACAATGCTTTAACAAAATATTTAGTATACATTTCAAATGTACTCAAAAGTACTGACTGCAAATTTAATGGAAATCCCTTAGGTTAAATTCCCACATGATTCTGAGTTGTTTGGAAGTTGTTTCATGCCTCTGCTCATCAAGAGAAAAAAGATGTTTTCTCAGTGCACACAATGCTCTGACATTGACGTGGTATACATTTCAATTTTACTCCGAAGTACTGAATGCCAACCTGATTGAAACATTTTAGGTTAACTTCCCACATGATTGTGAGTTGTTTGAAAGTTGTTTCATGCCTCTTCTCATCAAGACAAAAAAGTTGTTTTCTAAGAGCTTACAATGCTCTGACAATAAAGCAATATACATTTCAATTTTACTCAAAAGTACTGCATGCAAACATGATGAAAACATAGTGGGTTACTTTCCCACATGATTCTGAGTAGTTTCAAAGTTGTTTCATGCCTCTGCTCATCAAGGCAAAAATGTTGTTTTCTCAGTGCACACAATGCTTTGACAATAAAAGGAGTATACATTTCAATTATACTCAAAAGTACTGACTGGAAACTCAATAGAAACAGCTTAGATGAAGTTCCCACATGTTTCTGAGTTGTTTGGAAGTTTTTTCATGACTCTGCTCGTCAAGAGAAAAAAGATGTTTTCTCAGTGCACACAAGGCGTTGACAATAAAAGGAGTATATATTTCAATTATACTCAAAAGTACTGACTGCAAACCTAATGGAAACACCTTTGGTTTACTTCTCACATGACCCTGAGTTGTTTGAAAGTTGTTTCATGCTTCTGCTCTTCAAGACAAAGAAGTTGTTTTCTCAGCGCATACAATGCTCTGACATTAAAGCAGCATACCTTTGAATTTTACTCAAAAGTACTGAATGCAAACTGATGGAAACATATTGAGTTAACTTCCCACATGATTCTGAGTAGTTTCAAAGTTGTTTCATGCCTCTGCTCATCAAGAGAAAAATATTGTTTTCTCAGTACACACTATGCTTTGACAATAAAAGGAGTATACATTTCAATTATACTCAAAAGTACTGACTGGAAACTCAATGGAAACAGCTTAGATGAAGTTCCCACATGTTGCTGAGTTGTTTGGAAGTTTTTCATGACTCTGCTCGTCAAGAGAAAAAAGTTCTTATCTCAGTGCACAGAATGCTCTGACAATAAAAGGAGTATACATTTCAATTATACTCAAAAGCACTGCATGCAAACCTGATGGAAACATCTTAACATTACTCCCCATATGATTCTGAGATGCTTGAGAGCTGTTATATCACTGAGCTGTTCAAGATAAAAAAGATGATTTCTCAGTGCATACAGTGCTCTGACATTAAAAGAAGTATACATTTTAATTTTACTCAAAAGTACTGAATGTAAACATGATGGAAACTTATTGGGTTAATTTCGCACATGATTCTCAGCAGTTTGAAAGTTGTTTCATGCCTCTGCTCATCAAGGCAAAAAAGTCGTTTTCTCAGTGAACACAATGCTTTGACAATAAAAGGAGAATACATTTCAATTATACTCAAAAGTACTGACAGCCAACCTAATGGAAACACCTTTGGTTTACTTCTCACATGATTCTGAGTTGTTTGAAAGTGTTTCATGATTCCGCTCATCAAGACAAAAAAGTTGTTTTCTCAGAGCATACAATGCTCTGGCATTAAAGTAATATACATTACAATTTTGCTAACAAGTATTGAATGCAAACCTGATTGAAACGTTTTAGGTTAACTTGCCACATGATTCTGAGTTGTTTGAAAGTCCTTTCATGCCTCTGCTCATCAAGAGAAAAAAGTTGTTTACTCAGAGCATACAATGCTTTAACAAAAAATTTATTATGCATTTCAAATGTACTCAAAAGTACTGACTGAAAACTTAATGGAAATACCATAGGTTAAGTTCCGACATGATTCTGAGTTGTTTGGAAGTTATTTCATGCCTCTGCTCATCAAGACAAAAAACTTGTTTTCTAAGAGCATACAATGCTCTGACATTAAAGCAGTATACATTTAAATTTTACTCAAAAGTACTGAATGCAAGCCTGAAGGAAACATATTGGATTAACTTCCAACAAGTTTCTGAGGAGAATGAAAGTTGTTTCATGCCTCTGCTCATCAAGACAAAAAAGTTGTTTTCTCAGTGCACACATGGCGTTGACAATAAAAGGAGTATAAATTTCAATTATACTCAAAAGTACTGACTGCAAAGCTAATGGAAACACCTTTGGTTTACTTCTAACGTGACTCTGAATTGTTTGAAAGTTGTTTCATGCTTCTGCTCATCAAGACAAAAAAGTTGTTTTCTCAGTGATCTGACATTAAAGCAGTATACATTTCAATTTTCCTCAAAAGTACTGAATGCAAACATGATGAAAACATAGTGGGTTAACTTCCCACATGATTCTCAGTAGTTTCAAAGTTGTTTCATGCCTCTGCTGATCAAGACAAAACTGTTGTTTTCTCAGTGCACACAATGCTTTGACAATAAAAGGAGTATACATTTCAATTATACTCAAAAGTACTGAATGCAAACCTGATTGAAGCATTTTAGGTTAACTTCCCACATGATTCTGAGTTGTTTCAAAGTTGTTTCATGTTTCTGCTCATCAAGACATAAAAGCTGTATTCTCAGTGCATACAATGCTCTGACATTAAAGCAGCATACATTTGAATTTTAGTCAAATGTACTGATGGTAAACCGGATGGAAACATATTGGGTTAACTTACCACATGATTCTGAGTAGTTTAAAAGTTGTTTCATGCCTCTGCTCATCAAGACAAAAAAGTTGTTTTCTCAGCGCACACAATGCTTTGACAATAAAAGGAGTATACATTTCAATTATACTCAAAAGTACTGAATGGAATACCTTAGCTTAATTTCCCACATGATTCAGAATTATTTGGAAGGTGTTTCATGCCTCTGCTCATCAAGACAAAAAACTTATTTTCTCAGTGCACACAATGCTTGGAGAATAAAAGGGGTATACATGTCAAATATACTGAAAAGTACTGACTGCAAACTCAATGGAAGCAGCTTAGATTAAGTTCCCACATGACTCTGAGTTGTTTGGAAATTGTTTCATGACTCTGCTCATCAAGAGAAAAAAGTTGTTTTCTCACTGCACACAGACCTTTGACAATATAAGGAGTTTACATTTCAATTATACTCAAAAGTACTGACAGCCAACCTAATGGAAACACCTTTGGTTTACTTCTCACATGATTCTGAGTTGTTTGAAAGTGTTTCATGGTTCTGCTCATCAAGACAAACAAGTTGTTTTGTCAGTGCATGCAATGCTCTTACATTAAAGTAGCATACATTTCAATTTTGCTAAAAAGTATTGAATGCAAACTTGATTGAAACATTTTAGGTTAACTTCCCACATGATTCTGAGTTGTTTGAAAGTTGTTTCATGCCTCTGCTCATCAAGATAAAAAAGTACCTTTCTCAGAGCATACAATGCTTTAACAAAAAATTTAGAATACTTTTCAAATGTACTCAAAAGTACTGACTGAAACTTAATGGAAATACCTTAGGTTAAGTTAACACATGATTCTGAGTTGTTTGGAAGTTGTTTCATTCCTCTGCTCGTCAAGACAAAAAATTGTTTTCTCAGTGCATACAACGCTCTGACATTAAAGCAGTATACATTTGAATTTTACTCAAAAGTACAGAATGCAAAACTGATGGAAACATATTGGGTTAGCTTCCCACAAGATTCTGAGTAGTTTGAAAGTTGTTTCATGCTTCTGCTCATCAAGACAAAAAAGATGTTTTCTCAGAGCACACAAGGCGTTGACAATAAAACGAGTATACATTTCAATTATACTCAAAAGTACTGACTGCAAACCTAATGGAAACACCTTTGGTTTTTTCTCACATGATGCTGAGTTGTTTGAATGTTGTTTCATGCTTCTGCTCATCAAGACAAAAAAGCTGTTTTCTCAGAGCATACAATACTCTGACATTAAAGCAGTATACATTTGAATTTTAAACAAATGTACTGAATGTAAACCTGATGGAAACATATTGGGATAACATCCCATATGATTCTGAGTAGTTTGAAAGTTGTTTCATGCCTCTGCTCATCAAGACGAAAAAGTTGTTTTCTCAGAGCATACAATGCTTTAACAAAAAATTTAGTATACATTTCAAATGTACTCAAAAGTACTGACTGCAAACTTAATGTAAATACCTTTGGTTAAATTCCCACATGATTCTGAGTTGTTTCGAAGTTGTTTCATGCCTCTGCTCATCAAGACAAAAAAGTTGTTTTCTCAGCGCATACAATGCTCTGACATTAAAGCAGTATACATTTGAATTTTACTCAAAAGTACTGAATGCAAACCTGATGGAAACATTTGAGTTAACTTCCCACATGATTCTGAGTACTTTGAAAGTTGTTTCATGCCTCTGCTCCTCAAGAGAAAAATATTGTTTTCTCAGTACACACTATGCTTTGACAATAAAAGGAGTATACATTTCAATTATACCCAAAAGTACTGACTGGAAACTCAATGGAAACAGCTTAGATGAAGTTCCCACATGTTTCTGAGTTGTTTGGAAATTTTTTCATGACTCTGCTCGTCAAGAGAAAAAAGTTGTTATCTCAGTGCACACAATGCTCTGACATTAAAGTAGTATACATTTCAATTTTACTCAAATGTACTGATTGCAAACCGGATGGAAACATATTGGGTTCACTTCCCACATGATTCTGAGTAGTTTGAAAGTTGTTTCATGCCTCTGCTAATCAAGACAAAAAAGTTATTTTCTCAGTGCACACAATGCTTTGACAATAAAAGGAGTATACATTTCAATTCCACTGAAAAGTACTGACTGCAAACTCAATGGAAACAGCTTAGATTAAGTTCCCACATGACTCTGAGTTGTTTGGAAGTTGTTTCATGACTCTGCTCATCAAGAGAAAAAAGATGTTTTCTCAGTGTACACAAGGCGTTGACAATAAAAGGAGTATACATTTCAATTATACTCAAAAGTACTGACTGCAAACCTAATGGAAACACCTTTGGTTTACTTCTCACATGGCTCTGAGTTGTTTGAAAGTTGTTTCATGCTTCTGCTCATCAAGACAAAAAAGTTGTTTTCTCAGTGCATACAATGCTCAGACATTAAAGTATACACATTTCAATTTTACTCAAAAGTATCGAATGCAAACCTGTTGGAAACATATTGGGTTAATTTCCCACATGATTCTGGGTAGTTTGAAAGTTGTTTCATGCCTCTGCTCATCAAGACAAAAAAGTTGTTTTCTCAGTGCACACAATGCTTTGACAATAAAATGAGTATACATTTCAAACATACTCAAAAGTACTGCATGCAAACCTGATGGAAACATCTTAACATTACTCCCCATATGATTCTCAGATGTTTGAGAGCTGTTATATCACTGAGCTGTTCAAGATTAAAAAGATGACTCCTCAGTGCATACAGTGCTCTGACAGTAAAAGAAGTATACATTTCAATTTTACTCAAAAGTACTGAATGTAAACCTGATGGAAACTTATTGGGTTAATTTCCCACATGATTCTCAGTAGTTTGAAAGTTGTTTCATGCCTCTGCTCATCAAGACAAAAAAGTTGTTTTCTAAGAGCTTACAATGCTCTGACAATAAAGCAATATACATTTCAATTTTACTCAAAAGTACTGCATGCAAACATGATGAAAACATAGTGGGTTACTTTCCCACATGATTCTGAGTAGTTTCAAAGTTGTTTCATGCCTCTGCTCATCAAGGCAAAAATGTTGTTTTCTCAGTGCACACAATGCTTTGACAATAAAAGGAGTATACATTTCAATTATACTCAAAAGTACTGACTGGAAACTCAATAGAAACAGCTTAGATGAAGTTCCCACATGTTTCTGAGTTGTTTGGAAGTTTTTTCATGACTCTGCTCGTCAAGAGAAAAAAGATGTTTTCTCAGTGCACACAAGGCGTTGACAATAAAAGGAGTATATATTTCAATTATACTCAAAAGTACTGACTGCAAACCTAATGGAAACACCTTTGGTTTACTTCTCACATGACCCTGAGTTGTTTGAAAGTTGTTTCATGCTTCTGCTCTTCAAGACAAAGAAGTTGTTTTCTCAGCGCATACAATGCTCTGACATTAAAGCAGCATACCTTTGAATTTTACTCAAAAGTACTGAATGCAAACTGATGGAAACATATTGAGTTAACTTCCCACATGATTCTGAGTAGTTTCAAAGTTGTTTCATGCCTCTGCTCATCAAGAGAAAAATATTGTTTTCTCAGTACACACTATGCTTTGACAATAAAAGGAGTATACATTTCAATTATACTCAAAAGTACTGACTGGAAACTCAATGGAAACAGCTTAGATGAAGTTCCCACATGTTGCTGAGTTGTTTGGAAGTTTTTCATGACTCTGCTCGTCAAGAGAAAAAAGTTCTTATCTCAGTGCACAGAATGCTCTGACAATAAAAGGAGTATACATTTCAATTATACTCAAAAGCACTGCATGCAAACCTGATGGAAACATCTTAACATTACTCCCCATATGATTCTGAGATGCTTGAGAGCTGTTATATCACTGAGCTGTTCAAGATAAAAAAGATGATTTCTCAGTGCATACAGTGCTCTGACATTAAAAGAAGTATACATTTTAATTTTACTCAAAAGTACTGAATGTAAACATGATGGAAACTTATTGGGTTAATTTCGCACATGATTCTCAGCAGTTTGAAAGTTGTTTCATGCCTCTGCTCATCAAGGCAAAAAAGTCGTTTTCTCAGTGAACACAATGCTTTGACAATAAAAGGAGAATACATTTCAATTATACTCAAAAGTACTGACAGCCAACCTAATGGAAACACCTTTGGTTTACTTCTCACATGATTCTGAGTTGTTTGAAAGTGTTTCATGATTCCGCTCATCAAGACAAAAAAGTTGTTTTCTCAGAGCATACAATGCTCTGGCATTAAAGTAATATACATTACAATTTTGCTAACAAGTATTGAATGCAAACCTGATTGAAACGTTTTAGGTTAACTTGCCACATGATTCTGAGTTGTTTGAAAGTCCTTTCATGCCTCTGCTCATCAAGAGAAAAAAGTTGTTTACTCAGAGCATACAATGCTTTAACAAAAAATTTATTATGCATTTCAAATGTACTCAAAAGTACTGACTGAAAACTTAATGGAAATACCATAGGTTAAGTTCCGACATGATTCTGAGTTGTTTGGAAGTTATTTCATGCCTCTGCTCATCAAGACAAAAAACTTGTTTTCTAAGAGCATACAATGCTCTGACATTAAAGCAGTATACATTTAAATTTTACTCAAAAGTACTGAATGCAAGCCTGAAGGAAACATATTGGATTAACTTCCAACAAGTTTCTGAGGAGAATGAAAGTTGTTTCATGCCTCTGCTCATCAAGACAAAAAAGTTGTTTTCTCAGTGCACACATGGCGTTGACAATAAAAGGAGTATAAATTTCAATTATACTCAAAAGTACTGACTGCAAAGCTAATGGAAACACCTTTGGTTTACTTCTAACGTGACTCTGAATTGTTTGAAAGTTGTTTCATGCTTCTGCTCATCAAGACAAAAAAGTTGTTTTCTCAGTGATCTGACATTAAAGCAGTATACATTTCAATTTTCCTCAAAAGTACTGAATGCAAACATGATGAAAACATAGTGGGTTAACTTCCCACATGATTCTCAGTAGTTTCAAAGTTGTTTCATGCCTCTGCTGATCAAGACAAAACTGTTGTTTTCTCAGTGCACACAATGCTTTGACAATAAAAGGAGTATACATTTCAATTATACTCAAAAGTACTGAATGCAAACCTGATTGAAGCATTTTAGGTTAACTTCCCACATGATTCTGAGTTGTTTCAAAGTTGTTTCATGTTTCTGCTCATCAAGACATAAAAGCTGTATTCTCAGTGCATACAATGCTCTGACATTAAAGCAGCATACATTTGAATTTTAGTCAAATGTACTGATGGTAAACCGGATGGAAACATATTGGGTTAACTTACCACATGATTCTGAGTAGTTTAAAAGTTGTTTCATGCCTCTGCTCATCAAGACAAAAAAGTTGTTTTCTCAGCGCACACAATGCTTTGACAATAAAAGGAGTATACATTTCAATTATACTCAAAAGTACTGAATGGAATACCTTAGCTTAATTTCCCACATGATTCAGAATTATTTGGAAGGTGTTTCATGCCTCTGCTCATCAAGACAAAAAACTTATTTTCTCAGTGCACACAATGCTTGGAGAATAAAAGGGGTATACATGTCAAATATACTGAAAAGTACTGACTGCAAACTCAATGGAAGCAGCTTAGATTAAGTTCCCACATGACTCTGAGTTGTTTGGAAATTGTTTCATGACTCTGCTCATCAAGAGAAAAAAGTTGTTTTCTCACTGCACACAGACCTTTGACAATATAAGGAGTTTACATTTCAATTATACTCAAAAGTACTGACAGCCAACCTAATGGAAACACCTTTGGTTTACTTCTCACATGATTCTGAGTTGTTTGAAAGTGTTTCATGGTTCTGCTCATCAAGACAAACAAGTTGTTTTGTCAGTGCATGCAATGCTCTTACATTAAAGTAGCATACATTTCAATTTTGCTAAAAAGTATTGAATGCAAACTTGATTGAAACATTTTAGGTTAACTTCCCACATGATTCTGAGTTGTTTGAAAGTTGTTTCATGCCTCTGCTCATCAAGATAAAAAAGTACCTTTCTCAGAGCATACAATGCTTTAACAAAAAATTTAGAATACTTTTCAAATGTACTCAAAAGTACTGACTGAAACTTAATGGAAATACCTTAGGTTAAGTTAACACATGATTCTGAGTTGTTTGGAAGTTGTTTCATTCCTCTGCTCGTCAAGACAAAAAATTGTTTTCTCAGTGCATACAACGCTCTGACATTAAAGCAGTATACATTTGAATTTTACTCAAAAGTACAGAATGCAAAACTGATGGAAACATATTGGGTTAGCTTCCCACAAGATTCTGAGTAGTTTGAAAGTTGTTTCATGCTTCTGCTCATCAAGACAAAAAAGATGTTTTCTCAGAGCACACAAGGCGTTGACAATAAAACGAGTATACATTTCAATTATACTCAAAAGTACTGACTGCAAACCTAATGGAAACACCTTTGGTTTTTTCTCACATGATGCTGAGTTGTTTGAATGTTGTTTCATGCTTCTGCTCATCAAGACAAAAAAGCTGTTTTCTCAGAGCATACAATACTCTGACATTAAAGCAGTATACATTTGAATTTTAAACAAATGTACTGAATGTAAACCTGATGGAAACATATTGGGATAACATCCCATATGATTCTGAGTAGTTTGAAAGTTGTTTCATGCCTCTGCTCATCAAGACGAAAAAGTTGTTTTCTCAGAGCATACAATGCTTTAACAAAAAATTTAGTATACATTTCAAATGTACTCAAAAGTACTGACTGCAAACTTAATGTAAATACCTTTGGTTAAATTCCCACATGATTCTGAGTTGTTTCGAAGTTGTTTCATGCCTCTGCTCATCAAGACAAAAAAGTTGTTTTCTCAGCGCATACAATGCTCTGACATTAAAGCAGTATACATTTGAATTTTACTCAAAAGTACTGAATGCAAACCTGATGGAAACATTTGAGTTAACTTCCCACATGATTCTGAGTACTTTGAAAGTTGTTTCATGCCTCTGCTCCTCAAGAGAAAAATATTGTTTTCTCAGTACACACTATGCTTTGACAATAAAAGGAGTATACATTTCAATTATACCCAAAAGTACTGACTGGAAACTCAATGGAAACAGCTTAGATGAAGTTCCCACATGTTTCTGAGTTGTTTGGAAATTTTTTCATGACTCTGCTCGTCAAGAGAAAAAAGTTGTTATCTCAGTGCACACAATGCTCTGACATTAAAGTAGTATACATTTCAATTTTACTCAAATGTACTGATTGCAAACCGGATGGAAACATATTGGGTTCACTTCCCACATGATTCTGAGTAGTTTGAAAGTTGTTTCATGCCTCTGCTAATCAAGACAAAAAAGTTATTTTCTCAGTGCACACAATGCTTTGACAATAAAAGGAGTATACATTTCAATTCCACTGAAAAGTACTGACTGCAAACTCAATGGAAACAGCTTAGATTAAGTTCCCACATGACTCTGAGTTGTTTGGAAGTTGTTTCATGACTCTGCTCATCAAGAGAAAAAAGATGTTTTCTCAGTGTACACAAGGCGTTGACAATAAAAGGAGTATACATTTCAATTATACTCAAAAGTACTGACTGCAAACCTAATGGAAACACCTTTGGTTTACTTCTCACATGGCTCTGAGTTGTTTGAAAGTTGTTTCATGCTTCTGCTCATCAAGACAAAAAAGTTGTTTTCTCAGTGCATACAATGCTCAGACATTAAAGTATACACATTTCAATTTTACTCAAAAGTATCGAATGCAAACCTGTTGGAAACATATTGGGTTAATTTCCCACATGATTCTGGGTAGTTTGAAAGTTGTTTCATGCCTCTGCTCATCAAGACAAAAAAGTTGTTTTCTCAGTGCACACAATGCTTTGACAATAAAATGAGTATACATTTCAAACATACTCAAAAGTACTGCATGCAAACCTGATGGAAACATCTTAACATTACTCCCCATATGATTCTCAGATGTTTGAGAGCTGTTATATCACTGAGCTGTTCAAGATTAAAAAGATGACTCCTCAGTGCATACAGTGCTCTGACAGTAAAAGAAGTATACATTTCAATTTTACTCAAAAGTACTGAATGTAAACCTGATGGAAACTTATTGGGTTAATTTCCCACATGATTCTCAGTAGTTTGAAAGTTGTTTCATGCCTTTGCTCATCAAGGCAAAAAAGTTGTTTTCTCAGTGCACACAATGCTTTGACAATTAAAGGAGTATACATTTCAATTATACTCAAAAGTGCTGACAGCCAACCTAATGGAAACACCTTTGGTTTACTTCTCACATGATTCTGAGTTGTTTGAAAGTTTTTTATGCTTCTGCTCATCAAGACAAAAAAGTTGTTTTGTCAGGGCATACAATGCTCTGACATTAAAGTAATATACATTTCAATTTTGCTAAAAAGTATTGAATGCAAACCTGATTGAAACATTTTAGGTTAACTTGCCACATGATTCTGAGTTGTTTGAAAGTTCTTTCATGCCTCTGCTCATCAAGACAAAAAAGTTGTTTTCTCAGAGCATACAATGCTTTAACAAAAAATTTAGTATACATTTCAAATCTACTCAAAAGTACTGACTGAAGACTTATTGGAAATATCGTAGGTTAAGTTCCCACATGACTCTGAGTTGTTTGGAAGTTGTTTCATGACTCTGCTCATCAAGAGAAAAAAGATGTTTTCTCAGTGTACACAAGGCGTTGACAATAAAAGGAGTATACATTTCAATTATACTCAAAAGTACTGACTGCAAACCTAATGGAAACACCTTTGGTTTACTTCTCACATGGCTCTGAGTTGTTTGAAAGTTGTTTCATGCTTCTGCTCATCAAGACAAAAAAGTTGTTTTCTCAGTGCATACAATGCTCAGACATTAAAGTATACACATTTCAATTTTACTCAAAAGTATCGAATGGAAACCTGTTGGAAACATATTGGGTTAATTTCCCACATGATTCTGGGTAGTTTGAAAGTTGTTTCATGCCTCTGCTCATCAAGACAAAAAAGTTGTTTTCTCAGTGCACACAATGCTTTGACAATGAAATGAGTATACATTTCAAACATACTCAAAAGTACTGCATGCAAACCTGATGGAAACATCTTAACATTACTCCCCATATGATTCTCAGATGTTTGAGAGCTGTTATATCACTGAGCTGTATCTCACATGATTCTGAGTTGTTTCAAAGTTGTTTCATGTTTCTGCTCATCAAGATAAAAGAGTTGTTTTCTCAGTGCAGACAATACATTAAAGGAGTATAGATTTGATTTTTACTCAAAAGTAGTGAGTGCAAACATGATGCAAACATATTGAGTTAACTTCCCACATGATTCTGAGTAGTTTCAAAGTTGTTTCATGCCTCTGCTCATCAAGAGAAAAATGTTTGTTTCTCAGTACACGCAATGCTTTGACAATAAAAGGAGTATACATTTCAATTATACTCAAAAGTACTGACTGGAAACTCAATGGAAACAGCTTAGATTAAGTTCCCACATGTTTCTGAGTTGTTTGGAAGTTTTTTCATGACTCTGCTCATCAAGAGAAAAAAGTTCTTATCTCAGTGCACACAATGCTCTGACATTAAAGTAGTATGCATTTCAATTATACTGAAAAGTACTGACTGCAAACTCAATGGAAACAGCTTAGATTAAGTTCCCACATGACTCTGAGTTGTTTGAAAGTTGTTTCATGCTTCTGCTCATCAAGACAAAAAAGTTGTTTTCTCAGTGCATACAATACTCAGATATTAAAGTAGTATAAATTTCAATTTTACTCAAAGGTACTGAATGCAAACCTGTTGGAAACATATTGGGTTAATTTCCCACATGATTCTGGGTAGTTTGAAAGTTGTTTCATGCCTCTGCTCATCAAGACAAAAAAGTTGTTTTCTCAGTGCACACAAGGCGCTGACAATAAAAGGAATATACATTTCAATTATACTCAAAAGTACTGACTGCAAACCTAATCGAAACACCTTTGGTTTACTTCTCACATGACTCTGAACTGTTCGAAAGTTGTTTCATGCTTCTGCTGATCAAGACAAAAAAGTTGTTTTCTCAGTGCAGACCGTGATCTGACATTAAAGCAGTATACATTTCAATTTTACTCAAAAGTACTGAATGCAAACATGATGAAAACATAGTGGGTTAACTTCCCACATGATTCTCAGTAGTTTCAAAGTTGTTTCATGCCTCTGCTCATCAAGACAAAAATGTTGTTTTCTCCGTGCACACAATGCTTTGACAATAAAAGGAGTATACATTTCAAATATACTGAAAAGTACTCACTGGAAACTAAATAGAAACAGCTTAGATTAAGTTCCCACATGATTCTGAGTTGTTTGGAAGTTTTTTCATGACTCTGCTCAACAAAAGAAAAAAGTTGCTATCTCAGTGCACACAAAGCTCTGACATTAAAGTAGTATACATTTCAATTTTACTCAAAAGTACTGAAAACAAACCTTATGAAAACATATTAGGTTAACTTCCCACATGATTCTGAGTTGTTTGTAAGTTGTTTCATGCCTCTACTCATCAAGACAAAAAACTTGTTTTCTCAGCGCATACAATGCTGTGTCATTAAAGTAGTATAAATTTGAATTTTACTCAAAAGTACTGAATGCAAACCTCATGGAAACATATTGGGTTAACTTCCCAGAAGATTCTGAGTAGTTTGAAAGTTGTTTCTTGCCTCTGCTCATCAAGACGAAAAAGTTGTTTTCTCAGTGCACACAAGGTGTTGACAATAAAAGGAGAATACATTTCAATTATACTCAAAAATACTGACTGCAAACCTAATGGAAACACCTTTGGTTTACTTCTCACATGATTCTGAGTTGTTTCAAAGTTGTTTCATGTTTCTGCTCATCAAGATAAAAGAGTTGTTTTCTCAGTGCAGACAATACATTAAAGGAGTATAGATTTGATTTTTACTCAAAAGTAGTGAGTGCAAACATGATGCAAACATATTGAGTTAACTTCCCACATGATTCTGAGTAGTTTCAAAGTTGTTTCATGCCTCTGCTCATCAAGAGAAAACTGTTTTTTTCTCAGTACACGCAATGCTTTGACAATAAAAGGAGTATACATTTCAATTATACTCAAAAGTACTGACTGGAAACTCAATGGAAACAGCTTAGATTAAGTTCCCACATGTTTCTGAGTTGTTTGGAAGTTTTTTCATGACTCTGCTCATCAAGAGAAAAAAGTTCTTACCTCAGTGCACACAATGCTCTGACATTAAAGTAGTATGCATTTCAATTATACTGAAAAGTACTGACTGCAAACTCAATGGAAACAGCTTAGATTAAGTTCCCACATGACTCTGAGTTGTTTGAAAGTTGTTTCATGCTTCTGCTCATCAAGACAAAAAAGTTGTTTTCTCAGTGCATACAATGCTCAGATATTAAAGTAGTATACATTTCAATTTTACTCAAAGGTACTGAATGCAAACCTGTTGAAAACATATTGGGTTAATTTCCCACATGATTCTGGGTAGTTTGAAATTTGTTTCATGCCTCTGCTCATCAAGACAAAAAAGTTGTTTTCTCAGTGCACAGAATGTTCTGACAATAAAAGGAGTATACATTTCAATTATACTCAAAAGTACTGCATGCAAACCTGATGGAAACATCTTAACATTACTCCCCATATGATTCTGAGATGTTTGAGAGCTGTTATATCACTGAGCTGTTCAAGATAAAAAAGATGATTTCTCAGTGCATGCAGTGCTCTGACATTAAAAGAAGTATGCATTTGAATTTTACTCAAAAGTACTGAATGCAAACCGGAAGGAAACATATTCGGTTAACTTCCCACATGATTCTGAGTAGTTTCAAAGTTGTTTCATGCCTCTGCTCATCAAGACAAAAATGTTATTTTCTCAGTGCACACAATGCTTTGACAATAAAAGGAGTATACATTTCAATTATACTCAAAAGTACTGCATGCAAACCGGATGAAAACATATTAGGTTAACTTCCCACATGATTCTGAGATGTATGAAAGTTGTGTCATGCCTCGGCTCACCAAGAGAAAAAAGTTGTTTTCAGAGTGCACAGAATGCTCTGACATTAAAGTAATATACATTTCAATTTTGCTCAAAAGTACTGAATGCAAACCTGATTGAAACATTTTAGGTTAACTTCCCACATGATTCTGAGTTGTTTGAAAGTTGTTTCATGCTTCTGCTCATCAAGACAAAAAAGCTGTATTCTCAGTGCATACAGTGCTCTGACATTAAAAGAAGTATATATTTCAATTTTACTCAAAAGTACTGAATGTAGACCTGATGGAAACTTATTGGGTTAATTTCCCACATGATTCTCAGTAGTTTGAAAGTTGTTTCATGCCTCTGCTCATCAAGGCAAAAAAGTTGTTTTCTCAGTGCATACAATGCTCTGACATTAAAGCAGTATACATTTGAATTTTACTCAAAAGTACTGAATGCAAACCTCATGGAAACATATTGGGTTAACTTCCCACAATTTTCTGAGTAGTTTGAAAGTTGTTTCTTGCCTCTGCTCATCAAGACGAAAAAGTTGTTTTCTCAGTGCACACAAGGTGTTGACAATAAAAGGAGAATACATTTCAATTATACTCAAAAATACTGACTGCAAACCTAATGGAAACACTTTTGGTTTACTTCTCACATGATTCTGAGTTGTTTGAAAGTTGTTTCATGTTTCTACTCATCAAGATAAAAGAGTTGTTTTCTCAGTGCAGACAATGCTCTGACATTAAAGCAGTATACATTTCAATTTTACTCAGATGTACTGAATGCAAACTTGATGGAAACACATTGGATTTACTTCCCACATCATTCTGAGTAGCTTGAAAGTAGTTTCATGCCTCTGCTCATCAAGACAAAAAAGTTCTTTTCTCAGTCCACACAACGCTTTGACCAAAGAATGAGTATACATTTCTATTATACTCAAAAATACTGACTGCATACTGAATGGAAACAGCTTAGATGAAGTGCCCACATGATTCTGACTTGTTTCAAAGTTGTTTCATGCCTCTGCTCATCAAGACAAAAATGTTATTTTCTCAGTGCACACAATGCTTTGACAATAAAAGGAGTATACATTTCAATTATACTCAAAAGTACTGCATGCAAACCTGATGAAAACATATTAGGTTAACTTCCCACATGATTCTGAGATGTATGAAAGTTGTTTCATGCCTCGGCTCACCAAGAGAAAAAAGTTGTTTTCAGAGTGCACAGAATGCTCTGACATTAAAGTAATATACATTTCAATTTTGCTCAAAAGTACTGAATGCAAACCTGATTGAAACATTTTAGGTTAACTTCCCACATGATTCTGAGTTGTTTGAAAGTTGTTTCATGCCTCTGCTCATCAAGACAAAAAAGTTGTTTTCTCAGCGCACACAATGCTTTAACAATAAAAGGAGTATACATTTCAATTATACTCAAATGTACTGACTGCAAACTGAATGGAAATACCTTAGGTTAATTTCCCACATGATTCTGAATTATTTGGAAGGTGTTTCATGCCTCTGCTCATCAAGACAAAAAAGTTGTTTTCTCAGTGCATGCAATGCTCAGACATTAAAGTAGTATACATTTCAATTTTACTCCAAAGTACTGAATGCAAACCTGTTGGAAACATATTGGGTTAATTTCCCACATGATTCTGAGTAGTTTGAAAGTTGTTTCATGACTCTGCTCATCAAGACAAAAAATTTGTTTTCTAAGTGCACACAATGCTTTGACAGTAAAAGGAGTATACATTTCAATTATACACAAAAGTACTGCATGTAAACCTGATGGAAACATCTTAACATTACTCCCCATATGATTCTGAGATGTTTGAGAGCTGTTATATCACTGAGCTGTTCAAGATAAAAAAGATGATTTCTCAGTGCATACAGTGTTATGACATTAAAAGAAGTATACATTTCAATTTTACTCAAAAGTACTGAATGTAAACCTGATGGAGACTTATTGGGTTAATTTGCCACATGATTCTCAGTAGTTTGAAAGTTGTTTCATGCCTCTAGTCATCAAGGCAAAAAAGTTGTTTTCTCAGTGAACACAATGCTTTGACAATAAAAGGAGAATACATTTCAATTATACTCAAAAGTACTGACAGCCAACCTAATGGAAACACCTTTGGTTTATTTCTCAAATGATTCTGAGTTGTTTGAAAGTGTTTCATGCTTCTGCTCATCAAGACAAAAAAGTTGTTTTCTCAGAGCATACAATGCTTTAACAAAAAATTTAGTATTCATTGCAAATGTACTCAAATGTACTGAATGAAAACTTAATAGAAATACCATAGGTTAAGTTCCCACATGATTCTGAGTTGTTTGGAAGTTGTTTCATGCCTCTGCTCATCAAGACAGAAAATTGTTTTCTAAGATCATACAATGCTCTAACATTAAAGCAGTATACATTTGAATTTTACTCAAAAGTACTGAATGCAAACCTGAAGGAAACATATTGGGTTAACTTCCCACATGATTTTGAGTAGTTTGAAAGTTGTTTCATGCCTCTGCTCATCAAGACAAAAAAGCTGTTTTCTCAGTGCACACAATGCGTTGACAATAAAAGGAGTATACATTTCAATTATACTCAAAAGTACTGACTGCAAACCTAATGGAAACACCTTTGGTTTACTTATCAAATGACTGAATTGTTTGAAAGTTGTTTCATGCTTCTGCTCATCAATACAAAAAAGTTGTTTTCTCAGTGCAGACAGTGATCTGACATTAAAGGAGTATACATTTCAATTTTACTCAAAAGTACTGAATGCAAACGTGATGAAAACATGGTGGGTTACTTTCCCACATGATTCTGAGTAGTTTCAAAGTTGTTTCATGCCTCTGCTCATCAAGACGAAAATGTTGTTTTCTCAGTGCACACAATGCTTTGACAATAAAAGGAGTATACATTTCAATTATACTCAAAAGTACTGACTGCAAACTGAATGGAAATACCTTAGGTTAAGTTCCCACATCATTCTGAATTGTTTGGAAGGTGTTTCATGCCTCTGCTCATCAACACAAAGAAGTTGTTTTCTCAGAGCTTACAATGCTTTAACAAAATATTTAGTATACATTTCAAATGTACTCAAAAGTACTGACTGCAAATTTAATGGAAATCCCTTAGGTTAAATTCCCACATGATTCTGAGTTGTTTGGAAGTTGTTTCATGCCTCTGCTCATCAAGAGAAAAAAGATGTTTTCTCAGTGCACACAATGCTCTGACATTGACGTGGTATACATTTCAATTTTACTCCGAAGTACTGAATGCCAACCTGATTGAAACATTTTAGGTTAACTTCCCACATGATTGTGAGTTGTTTGAAAGTTGTTTCATGCCTCTGCTCATCAAGACAAAAAAGTTGTTTTCTAAGAGCTTACAATGCTCTGACAATAAAGCAATATACATTTCAATTTTACTCAAAAGTACTGCATGCAAACATGATGAAAACATAGTGGGTTACTTTCCCACATGATTCTGAGTAGTTTCAAAGTTGTTTCATGCCTCTGCTCATCAAGGCAAAAATGTTGTTTTCTCAGTGCACACAATGCTTTGACAATAAAAGGAGTATACATTTCAATTATACTCAAAAGTACTGACTGGAAACTCAATAGAAACAGCTTAGATGAAGTTCCCACATGTTTCTGAGTTGTTTGGAAGTTTTTTCATGACTCTGCTCGTCAAGAGAAAAAAGATGTTTTCTCAGTGCACACAAGGCGTTGACAATAAAAGGAGTATATATTTCAATTATACTCAAAAGTACTGACTGCAAACCTAATGGAAACACCTTTGGTTTACTTCTCACATGACCCTGAGTTGTTTGAAAGTTGTTTCATGCTTCTGCTCTTCAAGACAAAGAAGTTGTTTTCTCAGCGCATACAATGCTCTGACATTAAAGCAGCATACCTTTGAATTTTACTCAAAAGTACTGAATGCAAACTGATGGAAACATATTGAGTTAACTTCCCACATGATTCTGAGTAGTTTCAAAGTTGTTTCATGCCTCTGCTCATCAAGAGAAAAATATTGTTTTCTCAGTACACACTATGCTTTGACAATAAAAGGAGTATACATTTCAATTATACTCAAAAGTACTGACTGGAAACTCAATGGAAACAGCTTAGATGAAGTTCCCACATGTTGCTGAGTTGTTTGGAAGTTTTTCATGACTCTGCTCGTCAAGAGAAAAAAGTTCTTATCTCAGTGCACAGAATGCTCTGACAATAAAAGGAGTATACATTTCAATTATACTCAAAAGCACTGCATGCAAACCTGATGGAAACATCTTAACATTACTCCCCATATGATTCTGAGATGCTTGAGAGCTGTTATATCACTGAGCTGTTCAAGATAAAAAAGATGATTTCTCAGTGCATACAGTGCTCTGACATTAAAAGAAGTATACATTTTAATTTTACTCAAAAGTACTGAATGTAAACATGATGGAAACTTATTGGGTTAATTTCGCACATGATTCTCAGCAGTTTGAAAGTTGTTTCATGCCTCTGCTCATCAAGGCAAAAAAGTCGTTTTCTCAGTGAACACAATGCTTTGACAATAAAAGGAGAATACATTTCAATTATACTCAAAAGTACTGACAGCCAACCTAATGGAAACACCTTTGGTTTACTTCTCACATGATTCTGAGTTGTTTGAAAGTGTTTCATGATTCCGCTCATCAAGACAAAAAAGTTGTTTTCTCAGAGCATACAATGCTCTGGCATTAAAGTAATATACATTACAATTTTGCTAACAAGTATTGAATGCAAACCTGATTGAAACGTTTTAGGTTAACTTGCCACATGATTCTGAGTTGTTTGAAAGTCCTTTCATGCCTCTGCTCATCAAGAGAAAAAAGTTGTTTACTCAGAGCATACAATGCTTTAACAAAAAATTTATTATGCATTTCAAATGTACTCAAAAGTACTGACTGAAAACTTAATGGAAATACCATAGGTTAAGTTCCGACATGATTCTGAGTTGTTTGGAAGTTATTTCATGCCTCTGCTCATCAAGACAAAAAACTTGTTTTCTAAGAGCATACAATGCTCTGACATTAAAGCAGTATACATTTAAATTTTACTCAAAAGTACTGAATGCAAGCCTGAAGGAAACATATTGGATTAACTTCCAACAAGTTTCTGAGGAGAATGAAAGTTGTTTCATGCCTCTGCTCATCAAGACAAAAAAGTTGTTTTCTCAGTGCACACATGGCGTTGACAATAAAAGGAGTATAAATTTCAATTATACTCAAAAGTACTGACTGCAAAGCTAATGGAAACACCTTTGGTTTACTTCTAACGTGACTCTGAATTGTTTGAAAGTTGTTTCATGCTTCTGCTCATCAAGACAAAAAAGTTGTTTTCTCAGTGATCTGACATTAAAGCAGTATACATTTCAATTTTCCTCAAAAGTACTGAATGCAAACATGATGAAAACATAGTGGGTTAACTTCCCACATGATTCTCAGTAGTTTCAAAGTTGTTTCATGCCTCTGCTGATCAAGACAAAACTGTTGTTTTCTCAGTGCACACAATGCTTTGACAATAAAAGGAGTATACATTTCAATTATACTCAAAAGTACTGAATGCAAACCTGATTGAAGCATTTTAGGTTAACTTCCCACATGATTCTGAGTTGTTTCAAAGTTGTTTCATGTTTCTGCTCATCAAGACATAAAAGCTGTATTCTCAGTGCATACAATGCTCTGACATTAAAGCAGCATACATTTGAATTTTAGTCAAATGTACTGATGGTAAACCGGATGGAAACATATTGGGTTAACTTACCACATGATTCTGAGTAGTTTAAAAGTTGTTTCATGCCTCTGCTCATCAAGACAAAAAAGTTGTTTTCTCAGCGCACACAATGCTTTGACAATAAAAGGAGTATACATTTCAATTATACTCAAAAGTACTGAATGGAATACCTTAGCTTAATTTCCCACATGATTCAGAATTATTTGGAAGGTGTTTCATGCCTCTGCTCATCAAGACAAAAAACTTATTTTCTCAGTGCACACAATGCTTGGAGAATAAAAGGAGTATACATGTCAAATATACTGAAAAGTACTGACTGCAAACTCAATGGAAGCAGCTTAGATTAAGTTCCCACATGACTCTGAGTTGTTTGGAAATTGTTTCATGACTCTGCTCATCAAGAGAAAAAAGTTGTTTTCTCACTGCACACAGACCTTTGACAATATAAGGAGTTTACATTTCAATTATACTCAAAAGTACTGACAGCCAACCTAATGGAAACACCTTTGGTTTACTTCTCACATGATTCTGAGTTGTTTGAAAGTGTTTCATGGTTCTGCTCATCAAGACAAACAAGTTGTTTTGTCAGTGCATGCAATGCTCTTACATTAAAGTAGCATACATTTCAATTTTGCTAAAAAGTATTGAATGCAAACTTGATTGAAACATTTTAGGTTAACTTCCCACATGATTCTGAGTTGTTTGAAAGTTGTTTCATGCCTCTGCTCATCAAGATAAAAAAGTACCTTTCTCAGAGCATACAATGCTTTAACAAAAAATTTAGAATACTTTTCAAATGTACTCAAAAGTACTGACTGAAACTTAATGGAAATACCTTAGGTTAAGTTAACACATGATTCTGAGTTGTTTGGAAGTTGTTTCATTCCTCTGCTCGTCAAGACAAAAAATTGTTTTCTCAGTGCATACAACGCTCTGACATTAAAGCAGTATACATTTGAATTTTACTCAAAAGTACAGAATGCAAAACTGATGGAAACATATTGGGTTAGCTTCCCACAAGATTCTGAGTAGTTTGAAAGTTGTTTCATGCTTCTGCTCATCAAGACAAAAAAGATGTTTTCTCAGAGCACACAAGGCGTTGACAATAAAACGAGTATACATTTCAATTATACTCAAAAGTACTGACTGCAAACCTGTTGGAAACATATTAGGTTAACTTCCCACATGATTCTGAGATGTATGAAAGTTGTTTCATGCCTCGCCTCACCAAGAGAAAAAAGTAGTTTTCAGAGTGCACAGAATGCTCTGACATTAAAGTAATATACATTTCAATTTTGCTCAAAAGTACTGAATGCAAACCTGTTGGAAACATATTAGGTTAACTTCCCACATGATTCTGAGATGTATGAAAGTTGTTTCATGCCTCGGCTCATCAAGACAAAAAAGTTGTTTTCTCAGTGCATACAACGCTCTGACATTAAAGCAGTATACATTTGAATTTTACTCAAAAGTACAGAATGCAAAACTGATGGAAGCATATTGGGTTAGCTTCCCACAAGATTCTGAGTAGTTTGAAAGTTGTTTCATGCTTCTGCTCATCAAGACAAAAAAGATGTTTTCTCAGAGCATACAATACTCTGACATTAAAGCAGTATACATTTGAATTTTAAACAAATGTACTGAATGTAAACCTGATGGAAACATATTGGGATAACATCCCACATGATTCTGAGTAGTTTGAAAGTTGTTTCCTGCCTCTGCTCATCAAGACGAAAAAGTTGTTTTCTCAGAGCATACAATGCTTTGACAATAAAAGGAGTATACATTTCAATTATACTCAAAAGTACTGCATACAAACCTGATGGAAACATCTTAACATTACTCCCCATATGATTCTGAGATGTTTGTGAGCTGTTATATCACTGAGCTGTTCAAGATAAAAAAGATGATTTCTCAGTGCATACAGTGTTCTGACATTAAAAGAAGTATACATTTCAATTTTACTCAAAAGTACTGAATGTAAACCTGATGGAGACTTATTGGATTAATTTCCCACATGATTCTCAGCAGTTTGAAAGTTGTTTCATGCCTCTACTCATCAAGGCAAAAAAGTTGTTTTCTCAGTGAACACAATGCTTTGACAATAAAAGGAGTATACATTTCATATATACTCAAAAGTACTGACTGCAAAGCTAATGGAAACACCTTTGGTTTACTTCTCACATGATTCTGAGTTGTTTGAAAGTTGTTTCATGCTTCTGCTCATCAAGACAAAAAAGTTGTTTTCTCAGTGCATGCAATGCTCAGACATTAAAGTAGTATACATTTCAATTTTACTCCAAAGTACTGAATGCAAACCTGTTGGAAACATATTGGGTTAATTTCCCACATGATTCTGAGTAGTTTGAAAGTTGTTTCATGACTCTGCTCATCAAGACAAAAAATTTGTTTTCTAAGTGCACACAATGCTTTGACAGTAAAAGGAGTATACATTTCAATTATACACAAAAGTACTGCATGTAAACCTGATGGAAACATCTTAACATTACTCCCCATATGATTCTGAGATGTTTGAGAGCTGTTATATCACTGAGCTGTTCAAGATAAAAAAGATGATTTCTCAGTGCATACAGTGTTATGACATTAAAAGAAGTATACATTTCAATTTTACTCAAAAGTACTGAATGTAAACCTGATGGAGACTTATTGGGTTAATTTGCCACATGATTCTCAGTAGTTTGAAAGTTGTTTCATGCCTCTAGTCATCAAGGCAAAAAAGTTGTTTTCTCAGTGAACACAATGCTTTGACAATAAAAGGAGAATACATTTCAATTATACTCAAAAGTACTGACAGCCAACCTAATGGAAACACCTTTGGTTTATTTCTCAAATGATTCTGAGTTGTTTGAAAGTGTTTCATGCTTCTGCTCATCAAGACAAAAAAGTTGTTTTCTCAGAGCATACAATGCTTTAACAAAAAATTTAGTATTCATTGCAAATGTACTCAAATGTACTGAATGAAAACTTAATAGAAATACCATAGGTTAAGTTCCCACATGATTCTGAGTTGTTTGGAAGTTGTTTCATGCCTCTGCTCATCAAGACAGAAAATTGTTTTCTAAGATCATACAATGCTCTAACATTAAAGCAGTATACATTTGAATTTTACTCAAAAGTACTGAATGCAAACCTGAAGGAAACATATTGGGTTAACTTCCCACATGATTTTGAGTTGTTTGAAAGTCCTTTCATGCCTCTGCTCATCAAGAGAAAAAAGTTGTTTTCTCAGTGCATACAATCCTTTAACAAAAAATTTATTATACATTTCAAATGTACTCAAAAGTACTGACTGCAAACCTAATGGAACACCTTTGGTTTACTTCTCACATGACTGTAAATTGTTTGAAAGTTGTTTCATGCTTCTGCTCATCAAGACAAAAAAGTTGTTTTCTCAGTGATCTGACATTAAAGCAGTATACATTTCAATTTTCCTCAAAAGTACTGAATGGAAACATGATGAAAACATAGTGGGTTAACTTCCCACATGATTCTCAGTAGTTTCAAAGTTGTTTCATGCCTCTGCTGATCAAGACAAAACTGTTGTTTTCTCAGTGCACACAATGCTTTGACAATAAAAGGAGTATACATTTCAATTATACTCAAAAGTACTGAATGCAAACCTGTTGGAAACATATTAGGTTAACTTCCCACATGATTCTGAGATGTATGAAAGTTGTTTCATGCCTCGCCTCACCAAGAGAAAAAAGTAGTTTTCAGAGTGCACAGAATGCTCTGACATTAAAGTAATATACATTTCAATTTTGCTCAAAAGTACTGAATGCAAACCTGATTGAAACATTTTAGGTTAACTTCCCACATGATTCTGAGTTGTTTCAAAGTTGTTTCATGCTTCTGCTCATCAAGACATAAAAGCTGTATTCTCAGTGCATACAATGCTCTGACATTAAAGCAGCATACATTTGAATTTTAGTCAAATGTACTGATTGTAAACCTCTGCTCATCAAGACAAAAAACTTATTTTCTCAGTGCACACAATGCTTGGACAATAAAAGGAGTATACATGTCAAATATACTGAAAAGTACTGACTGCAAACTCAATGGAAGCAGCTTAGATTAAGTTCCCACATGACTCTGAGTTGTTTGAAAGTAGTTTCATGCTTTTTCTCATCAAGACAAAAAAGTTGTTTTCTCAGTGCATACAACGCTCTGACATTAAAGCAGTATACATTTGAATTTTACTCAAAAGTACAGAATGCAAAACTGATGGAAGCATATTGGGTTAGCTTCCCACAAGATTCTGAGTAGTTTGAAAGTTGTTTCATGCTTCTGCTCATCAAGACAAAAAAGATGTTTTCTCAGAGCATACAATACTCTGACATTAAAGCAGTATACATTTGAATTTTAAACAAATGTACTGAATGTAAACCTGATGGAAACATATTGGGATAACATCCCACATGATTCTGAGTAGTTTGAAAGTTGTTTCCTGCCTCTGCTCATCAAGACGAAAAAGTTGTTTTCTCAGAGCATACAATGCTTTGACAATAAAAGGAGTATACATTTCAATTATACTCAAAAGTACTGCATACAAACCTGATGGAAACATCTTAACATTACTCCCCATATGATTCTGAGATGTTTGTGAGCTGTTATATCACTGAGCTGTTCAAGATAAAAAAGATGATTTCTCAGTGCATACAGTGTTCTGACATTAAAAGAAGTATACATTTCAATTTTACTCAAAAGTACTGAATGTAAACCTGATGGAGACTTATTGGATTAATTTCCCACATGATTCTCAGCAGTTTGAAAGTTGTTTCATGCCTCTACTCATCAAGGCAAAAAAGTTGTTTTCTCAGTGAACACAATGCTTTGACAATAAAAGGAGTATACATTTCATATATACTCAAAAGTACTGACTGCAAAGCTAATGGAAACACCTTTGGTTTACTTCTCACATGATTCTGAGTTGTTTGAAAGTTGTTTCATGCTTCTGCTCATCAAGACAAAAAAGTTGTTTTCTCAGTGCATGCAATGCTCAGACATTAAAGTAGTATACATTTCAATTTTACTCCAAAGTACTGAATGCAAACCTGTTGGAAACATATTGGGTTAATTTCCCACATGATTCTGAGTAGTTTGAAAGTTGTTTCATGACTCTGCTCATCAAGACAAAAAATTTGTTTTCTAAGTGCACACAATGCTTTGACAGTAAAAGGAGTATACATTTCAATTATACACAAAAGTACTGCATGTAAACCTGATGGAAACATCTTAACATTACTCCCCATATGATTCTGAGATGTTTGAGAGCTGTTATATCACTGAGCTGTTCAAGATAAAAAAGATGATTTCTCAGTGCATACAGTGTTATGACATTAAAAGAAGTATACATTTCAATTTTACTCAAAAGTACTGAATGTAAACCTGATGGAGACTTATTGGGTTAATTTGCCACATGATTCTCAGTAGTTTGAAAGTTGTTTCATGCCTCTAGTCATCAAGGCAAAAAAGTTGTTTTCTCAGTGAACACAATGCTTTGACAATAAAAGGAGAATACATTTCAATTATACTCAAAAGTACTGACAGCCAACCTAATGGAAACACCTTTGGTTTATTTCTCAAATGATTCTGAGTTGTTTGAAAGTGTTTCATGCTTCTGCTCATCAAGACAAAAAAGTTGTTTTCTCAGAGCATACAATGCTTTAACAAAAAATTTAGTATTCATTGCAAATGTACTCAAATGTACTGAATGAAAACTTAATAGAAATACCATAGGTTAAGTTCCCACATGATTCTGAGTTGTTTGGAAGTTGTTTCATGCCTCTGCTCATCAAGACAGAAAATTGTTTTCTAAGATCATACAATGCTCTAACATTAAAGCAGTATACATTTGAATTTTACTCAAAAGTACTGAATGCAAACCTGAAGGAAACATATTGGGTTAACTTCCCACATGATTTTGAGTAGTTTGAAAGTTGTTTCATGCCTCTGCTCATCAAGACAAAAAAGCTGTTTTCTCAGTGCACACAATGCGTTGACAATAAAAGGAGTATACATTTCAATTATACTCAAAAGTACTGACTGCAAACCTAATGGAAACACCTTTGGTTTACTTATCAAATGACTGAATTGTTTGAAAGTTGTTTCATGCTTCTGCTCATCAATACAAAAAAGTTGTTTTCTCAGTGCAGACAGTGATCTGACATTAAAGGAGTATACATTTCAATTTTACTCAAAAGTACTGAATGCAAACGTGATGAAAACATGGTGGGTTACTTTCCCACATGATTCTGAGTAGTTTCAAAGTTGTTTCATGCCTCTGCTCATCAAGACGAAAATGTTGTTTTCTCAGTGCACACAATGCTTTGACAATAAAAGGAGTATACATTTCAATTATACTCAAAAGTACTGACTGCAAACTGAATGGAAATACCTTAGGTTAAGTTCCCACATCATTCTGAATTGTTTGGAAGGTGTTTCATGCCTCTGCTCATCAACACAAAGAAGTTGTTTTCTCAGAGCTTACAATGCTTTAACAAAATATTTAGTATACATTTCAAATGTACTCAAAAGTACTGACTGCAAATTTAATGGAAATCCCTTAGGTTAAATTCCCACATGATTCTGAGTTGTTTGGAAGTTGTTTCATGCCTCTGCTCATCAAGAGAAAAAAGATGTTTTCTCAGTGCACACAATGCTCTGACATTGACGTGGTATACATTTCAATTTTACTCCGAAGTACTGAATGCCAACCTGATTGAAACATTTTAGGTTAACTTCCCACATGATTGTGAGTTGTTTGAAAGTTGTTTCATGCCTCTTCTCATCAAGACAAAAAAGTTGTTTTCTAAGAGCTTACAATGCTCTGACAATAAAGCAATATACATTTCAATTTTACTCAAAAGTACTGCATGCAAACATGATGAAAACATAGTGGGTTACTTTCCCACATGATTCTGAGTAGTTTCAAAGTTGTTTCATGCCTCTGCTCATCAAGGCAAAAATGTTGTTTTCTCAGTGCACACAATGCTTTGACAATAAAAGGAGTATACATTTCAATTATACTCAAAAGTACTGACTGGAAACTCAATAGAAACAGCTTAGATGAAGTTCCCACATGTTTCTGAGTTGTTTGGAAGTTTTTTCATGACTCTGCTCGTCAAGAGAAAAAAGATGTTTTCTCAGTGCACACAAGGCGTTGACAATAAAAGGAGTATATATTTCAATTATACTCAAAAGTACTGACTGCAAACCTAATGGAAACACCTTTGGTTTACTTCTCACATGACCCTGAGTTGTTTGAAAGTTGTTTCATGCTTCTGCTCTTCAAGACAAAGAAGTTGTTTTCTCAGCGCATACAATGCTCTGACATTAAAGCAGCATACCTTTGAATTTTACTCAAAAGTACTGAATGCAAACTGATGGAAACATATTGAGTTAACTTCCCACATGATTCTGAGTAGTTTCAAAGTTGTTTCATGCCTCTGCTCATCAAGAGAAAAATATTGTTTTCTCAGTACACACTATGCTTTGACAATAAAAGGAGTATACATTTCAATTATACTCAAAAGTACTGACTGGAAACTCAATGGAAACAGCTTAGATGAAGTTCCCACATGTTGCTGAGTTGTTTGGAAGTTTTTCATGACTCTGCTCGTCAAGAGAAAAAAGTTCTTATCTCAGTGCACAGAATGCTCTGACAATAAAAGGAGTATACATTTCAATTATACTCAAAAGCACTGCATGCAAACCTGATGGAAACATCTTAACATTACTCCCCATATGATTCTGAGATGCTTGAGAGCTGTTATATCACTGAGCTGTTCAAGATAAAAAAGATGATTTCTCAGTGCATACAGTGCTCTGACATTAAAAGAAGTATACATTTTAATTTTACTCAAAAGTACTGAATGTAAACATGATGGAAACTTATTGGGTTAATTTCGCACATGATTCTCAGCAGTTTGAAAGTTGTTTCATGCCTCTGCTCATCAAGGCAAAAAAGTCGTTTTCTCAGTGAACACAATGCTTTGACAATAAAAGGAGAATACATTTCAATTATACTCAAAAGTACTGACAGCCAACCTAATGGAAACACCTTTGGTTTACTTCTCACATGATTCTGAGTTGTTTGAAAGTGTTTCATGATTCCGCTCATCAAGACAAAAAAGTTGTTTTCTCAGAGCATACAATGCTCTGGCATTAAAGTAATATACATTACAATTTTGCTAACAAGTATTGAATGCAAACCTGATTGAAACGTTTTAGGTTAACTTGCCACATGATTCTGAGTTGTTTGAAAGTCCTTTCATGCCTCTGCTCATCAAGAGAAAAAAGTTGTTTACTCAGAGCATACAATGCTTTAACAAAAAATTTATTATGCATTTCAAATGTACTCAAAAGTACTGACTGAAAACTTAATGGAAATACCATAGGTTAAGTTCCGACATGATTCTGAGTTGTTTGGAAGTTATTTCATGCCTCTGCTCATCAAGACAAAAAACTTGTTTTCTAAGAGCATACAATGCTCTGACATTAAAGCAGTATACATTTAAATTTTACTCAAAAGTACTGAATGCAAGCCTGAAGGAAACATATTGGATTAACTTCCAACAAGTTTCTGAGGAGAATGAAAGTTGTTTCATGCCTCTGCTCATCAAGACAAAAAAGTTGTTTTCTCAGTGCACACATGGCGTTGACAATAAAAGGAGTATAAATTTCAATTATACTCAAAAGTACTGACTGCAAAGCTAATGGAAACACCTTTGGTTTACTTCTAACGTGACTCTGAATTGTTTGAAAGTTGTTTCATGCTTCTGCTCATCAAGACAAAAAAGTTGTTTTCTCAGTGATCTGACATTAAAGCAGTATACATTTCAATTTTCCTCAAAAGTACTGAATGCAAACATGATGAAAACATAGTGGGTTAACTTCCCACATGATTCTCAGTAGTTTCAAAGTTGTTTCATGCCTCTGCTGATCAAGACAAAACTGTTGTTTTCTCAGTGCACACAATGCTTTGACAATAAAAGGAGTATACATTTCAATTATACTCAAAAGTACTGAATGCAAACCTGATTGAAGCATTTTAGGTTAACTTCCCACATGATTCTGAGTTGTTTCAAAGTTGTTTCATGTTTCTGCTCATCAAGACATAAAAGCTGTATTCTCAGTGCATACAATGCTCTGACATTAAAGCAGCATACATTTGAATTTTAGTCAAATGTACTGATGGTAAACCGGATGGAAACATATTGGGTTAACTTACCACATGATTCTGAGTAGTTTAAAAGTTGTTTCATGCCTCTGCTCATCAAGACAAAAAAGTTGTTTTCTCAGCGCACACAATGCTTTGACAATAAAAGGAGTATACATTTCAATTATACTCAAAAGTACTGAATGGAATACCTTAGCTTAATTTCCCACATGATTCAGAATTATTTGGAAGGTGTTTCATGCCTCTGCTCATCAAGACAAAAAACTTATTTTCTCAGTGCACACAATGCTTGGAGAATAAAAGGGGTATACATGTCAAATATACTGAAAAGTACTGACTGCAAACTCAATGGAAGCAGCTTAGATTAAGTTCCCACATGACTCTGAGTTGTTTGGAAATTGTTTCATGACTCTGCTCATCAAGAGAAAAAAGTTGTTTTCTCACTGCACACAGACCTTTGACAATATAAGGAGTTTACATTTCAATTATACTCAAAAGTACTGACAGCCAACCTAATGGAAACACCTTTGGTTTACTTCTCACATGATTCTGAGTTGTTTGAAAGTGTTTCATGGTTCTGCTCATCAAGACAAACAAGTTGTTTTGTCAGTGCATGCAATGCTCTTACATTAAAGTAGCATACATTTCAATTTTGCTAAAAAGTATTGAATGCAAACTTGATTGAAACATTTTAGGTTAACTTCCCACATGATTCTGAGTTGTTTGAAAGTTGTTTCATGCCTCTGCTCATCAAGATAAAAAAGTACCTTTCTCAGAGCATACAATGCTTTAACAAAAAATTTAGAATACTTTTCAAATGTACTCAAAAGTACTGACTGAAACTTAATGGAAATACCTTAGGTTAAGTTAACACATGATTCTGAGTTGTTTGGAAGTTGTTTCATTCCTCTGCTCGTCAAGACAAAAAATTGTTTTCTCAGTGCATACAACGCTCTGACATTAAAGCAGTATACATTTGAATTTTACTCAAAAGTACAGAATGCAAAACTGATGGAAACATATTGGGTTAGCTTCCCACAAGATTCTGAGTAGTTTGAAAGTTGTTTCATGCTTCTGCTCATCAAGACAAAAAAGATGTTTTCTCAGAGCACACAAGGCGTTGACAATAAAACGAGTATACATTTCAATTATACTCAAAAGTACTGACTGCAAACCTAATGGAAACACCTTTGGTTTTTTCTCACATGATGCTGAGTTGTTTGAATGTTGTTTCATGCTTCTGCTCATCAAGACAAAAAAGCTGTTTTCTCAGAGCATACAATACTCTGACATTAAAGCAGTATACATTTGAATTTTAAACAAATGTACTGAATGTAAACCTGATGGAAACATATTGGGATAACATCCCATATGATTCTGAGTAGTTTGAAAGTTGTTTCATGCCTCTGCTCATCAAGACGAAAAAGTTGTTTTCTCAGAGCATACAATGCTTTAACAAAAAATTTAGTATACATTTCAAATGTACTCAAAAGTACTGACTGCAAACTTAATGTAAATACCTTTGGTTAAATTCCCACATGATTCTGAGTTGTTTCGAAGTTGTTTCATGCCTCTGCTCATCAAGACAAAAAAGTTGTTTTCTCAGCGCATACAATGCTCTGACATTAAAGCAGTATACATTTGAATTTTACTCAAAAGTACTGAATGCAAACCTGATGGAAACATTTGAGTTAACTTCCCACATGATTCTGAGTACTTTGAAAGTTGTTTCATGCCTCTGCTCCTCAAGAGAAAAATATTGTTTTCTCAGTACACACTATGCTTTGACAATAAAAGGAGTATACATTTCAATTATACCCAAAAGTACTGACTGGAAACTCAATGGAAACAGCTTAGATGAAGTTCCCACATGTTTCTGAGTTGTTTGGAAATTTTTTCATGACTCTGCTCGTCAAGAGAAAAAAGTTGTTATCTCAGTGCACACAATGCTCTGACATTAAAGTAGTATACATTTCAATTTTACTCAAATGTACTGATTGCAAACCGGATGGAAACATATTGGGTTCACTTCCCACATGATTCTGAGTAGTTTGAAAGTTGTTTCATGCCTCTGCTAATCAAGACAAAAAAGTTATTTTCTCAGTGCACACAATGCTTTGACAATAAAAGGAGTATACATTTCAATTCCACTGAAAAGTACTGACTGCAAACTCAATGGAAACAGCTTAGATTAAGTTCCCACATGACTCTGAGTTGTTTGGAAGTTGTTTCATGACTCTGCTCATCAAGAGAAAAAAGATGTTTTCTCAGTGTACACAAGGCGTTGACAATAAAAGGAGTATACATTTCAATTATACTCAAAAGTACTGACTGCAAACCTAATGGAAACACCTTTGGTTTACTTCTCACATGGCTCTGAGTTGTTTGAAAGTTGTTTCATGCTTCTGCTCATCAAGACAAAAAAGTTGTTTTCTCAGTGCATACAATGCTCAGACATTAAAGTATACACATTTCAATTTTACTCAAAAGTATCGAATGCAAACCTGTTGGAAACATATTGGGTTAATTTCCCACATGATTCTGGGTAGTTTGAAAGTTGTTTCATGCCTCTGCTCATCAAGACAAAAAAGTTGTTTTCTCAGTGCACACAATGCTTTGACAATAAAATGAGTATACATTTCAAACATACTCAAAAGTACTGCATGCAAACCTGATGGAAACATCTTAACATTACTCCCCATATGATTCTCAGATGTTTGAGAGCTGTTATATCACTGAGCTGTTCAAGATTAAAAAGATGACTCCTCAGTGCATACAGTGCTCTGACAGTAAAAGAAGTATACATTTCAATTTTACTCAAAAGTACTGAATGTAAACCTGATGGAAACTTATTGGGTTAATTTCCCACATGATTCTCAGTAGTTTGAAAGTTGTTTCATGCCTCTGCTCATCAAGACAAAAAAGTTGTTTTCTAAGAGCTTACAATGCTCTGACAATAAAGCAATATACATTTCAATTTTACTCAAAAGTACTGCATGCAAACATGATGAAAACATAGTGGGTTACTTTCCCACATGATTCTGAGTAGTTTCAAAGTTGTTTCATGCCTCTGCTCATCAAGGCAAAAATGTTGTTTTCTCAGTGCACACAATGCTTTGACAATAAAAGGAGTATACATTTCAATTATACTCAAAAGTACTGACTGGAAACTCAATAGAAACAGCTTAGATGAAGTTCCCACATGTTTCTGAGTTGTTTGGAAGTTTTTTCATGACTCTGCTCGTCAAGAGAAAAAAGATGTTTTCTCAGTGCACACAAGGCGTTGACAATAAAAGGAGTATATATTTCAATTATACTCAAAAGTACTGACTGCAAACCTAATGGAAACACCTTTGGTTTACTTCTCACATGACCCTGAGTTGTTTGAAAGTTGTTTCATGCTTCTGCTCTTCAAGACAAAGAAGTTGTTTTCTCAGCGCATACAATGCTCTGACATTAAAGCAGCATACCTTTGAATTTTACTCAAAAGTACTGAATGCAAACTGATGGAAACATATTGAGTTAACTTCCCACATGATTCTGAGTAGTTTCAAAGTTGTTTCATGCCTCTGCTCATCAAGAGAAAAATATTGTTTTCTCAGTACACACTATGCTTTGACAATAAAAGGAGTATACATTTCAATTATACTCAAAAGTACTGACTGGAAACTCAATGGAAACAGCTTAGATGAAGTTCCCACATGTTGCTGAGTTGTTTGGAAGTTTTTCATGACTCTGCTCGTCAAGAGAAAAAAGTTCTTATCTCAGTGCACAGAATGCTCTGACAATAAAAGGAGTATACATTTCAATTATACTCAAAAGCACTGCATGCAAACCTGATGGAAACATCTTAACATTACTCCCCATATGATTCTGAGATGCTTGAGAGCTGTTATATCACTGAGCTGTTCAAGATAAAAAAGATGATTTCTCAGTGCATACAGTGCTCTGACATTAAAAGAAGTATACATTTTAATTTTACTCAAAAGTACTGAATGTAAACATGATGGAAACTTATTGGGTTAATTTCGCACATGATTCTCAGCAGTTTGAAAGTTGTTTCATGCCTCTGCTCATCAAGGCAAAAAAGTCGTTTTCTCAGTGAACACAATGCTTTGACAATAAAAGGAGAATACATTTCAATTATACTCAAAAGTACTGACAGCCAACCTAATGGAAACACCTTTGGTTTACTTCTCACATGATTCTGAGTTGTTTGAAAGTGTTTCATGATTCCGCTCATCAAGACAAAAAAGTTGTTTTCTCAGAGCATACAATGCTCTGGCATTAAAGTAATATACATTACAATTTTGCTAACAAGTATTGAATGCAAACCTGATTGAAACGTTTTAGGTTAACTTGCCACATGATTCTGAGTTGTTTGAAAGTCCTTTCATGCCTCTGCTCATCAAGAGAAAAAAGTTGTTTACTCAGAGCATACAATGCTTTAACAAAAAATTTATTATGCATTTCAAATGTACTCAAAAGTACTGACTGAAAACTTAATGGAAATACCATAGGTTAAGTTCCGACATGATTCTGAGTTGTTTGGAAGTTATTTCATGCCTCTGCTCATCAAGACAAAAAACTTGTTTTCTAAGAGCATACAATGCTCTGACATTAAAGCAGTATACATTTAAATTTTACTCAAAAGTACTGAATGCAAGCCTGAAGGAAACATATTGGATTAACTTCCAACAAGTTTCTGAGGAGAATGAAAGTTGTTTCATGCCTCTGCTCATCAAGACAAAAAAGTTGTTTTCTCAGTGCACACATGGCGTTGACAATAAAAGGAGTATAAATTTCAATTATACTCAAAAGTACTGACTGCAAAGCTAATGGAAACACCTTTGGTTTACTTCTAACGTGACTCTGAATTGTTTGAAAGTTGTTTCATGCTTCTGCTCATCAAGACAAAAAAGTTGTTTTCTCAGTGATCTGACATTAAAGCAGTATACATTTCAATTTTCCTCAAAAGTACTGAATGCAAACATGATGAAAACATAGTGGGTTAACTTCCCACATGATTCTCAGTAGTTTCAAAGTTGTTTCATGCCTCTGCTGATCAAGACAAAACTGTTGTTTTCTCAGTGCACACAATGCTTTGACAATAAAAGGAGTATACATTTCAATTATACTCAAAAGTACTGAATGCAAACCTGATTGAAGCATTTTAGGTTAACTTCCCACATGATTCTGAGTTGTTTCAAAGTTGTTTCATGTTTCTGCTCATCAAGACATAAAAGCTGTATTCTCAGTGCATACAATGCTCTGACATTAAAGCAGCATACATTTGAATTTTAGTCAAATGTACTGATGGTAAACCGGATGGAAACATATTGGGTTAACTTACCACATGATTCTGAGTAGTTTAAAAGTTGTTTCATGCCTCTGCTCATCAAGACAAAAAAGTTGTTTTCTCAGCGCACACAATGCTTTGACAATAAAAGGAGTATACATTTCAATTATACTCAAAAGTACTGAATGGAATACCTTAGCTTAATTTCCCACATGATTCAGAATTATTTGGAAGGTGTTTCATGCCTCTGCTCATCAAGACAAAAAACTTATTTTCTCAGTGCACACAATGCTTGGAGAATAAAAGGGGTATACATGTCAAATATACTGAAAAGTACTGACTGCAAACTCAATGGAAGCAGCTTAGATTAAGTTCCCACATGACTCTGAGTTGTTTGGAAATTGTTTCATGACTCTGCTCATCAAGAGAAAAAAGTTGTTTTCTCACTGCACACAGACCTTT